>NW_023276807.1:214893852-215153852 GCF_003668045.3 Cricetulus griseus | reverse complement strand
TCATTCCATGAGATATCTCATGAGGGAACATATTTAGCTGTTGTGGATTCCCCCTCTAAATCTAACCAGGACCTGCCCAGGATGTGGCTGCATAGAAGTATTTCTAGGTTTGAATGATTCAGAAATTCACACTTACCAGCTACCCAGACCCTACCCTGTCCATTCCCTAGTGTCTGAGAGTTGTCACTTTCCCTACACTGTCTTGTCTAATGCCTGCAGGTGGCCACTATGCCCTTAATTTGATGGCTTTAGTTGTTTAATAATTAATTCACTTTACAATGCCTTTTTATCTTAAAATCCTCATCTGATGGAGGTGCCAGCTAGACAAATGGATTACATTAAGGTTATTTTCTTAGAACCTTTGCATAGCTTATAAGAGGATGTCCAGACAGTGACTCTGAAGAGGGGGTCTCTCCTTTTATCCCCGTGGCTTTTCACATTTGCTAAATATAACCCCCAGTCAATAGCACACCAAGACAAGATTTTATTTACATCCTTTTAGGCCAGTGAAAGTGCTCAGGGAAAACGTTAACAATCACTAAGAAAGGCTAAAAATAAAAGTGAGCTCACATTCATGCCCTGGCAGTTTCTCTATATCATTGTCAAGGGCAGACACAATGTAGAACCTGCCCTGTGGTGTTGAGCAGCACTGTGATGGGAACAGTTATGGCCATGTGCCTCCCAGGCTAGGGACATAGATGTGTCTATGAGAGTGCAGTCAGGTCTGGCTTGAACTCTTGTCCCAGCCGCTAGGAAGGGTGAGGCACGTAGATTGTGTGAGTCCGATTTGGGACAATGTGGGCGGCAAGTAAGTGAAAACTTGTGTCAACAACCAAAATAAAATAAAACAAATATACATGTGATACTGTCCATTCAAAGCAGTGTGGTGGAGGGCTCATTATGCCAGCCTATGGTCTTACCTGTGTGTCCCCTGTGTCTGTGCCTGTGCTCCTTGCAATGAAGGATTATCTGTCACCTGCAAGTAAAAATGGATTAGTATATTATAGTTCATCCTATAAAATATGACCTCATCTTCACTCATTTTGGTTCAGAGATGTTTTGCACTTGGAAAGCAGTTCCTGCATTTGAGTTATTGTGTGTTGGGTAACAAGCACACGATTCCAGATGTTTCCAAGGAGCATCTGAACACAAGCTTCCCCTTCATCTCCAAAGACACCTCGTCAGCCAGAGGCAGAAGGTTCCCAGGGTTACTGTAAATGTTTCAAGCACATTTCTGAGACTGATTGCACAGAAAACAGGGGCAGCAAATGACTCCTTGCAGTGAGCACTTTAGCCATGCAGAATCTCACTGCAGATACCACATTCAAAGACAGTTAGTTGCTGGTTTCTGGTCTTGGCACCTTAATGGCAAGGAGCTGTTCTTCATTCATATTCAAAGGACACACTGTGGCTGGTCTGCTGTTATCCAGTTAGTGAGGGATTAGGCTTCCTGTCAGCTATTTTTAGGTTAGCTACATAACCATTATCCCCATTTAAGACTTTTCAATTTTCTTTTTACTTTCTTCATCCTAATGCATTGAGCATGCATATCTTGACTTTAAAACTTTGGAATTTCTGCATTTAAGCTCCACAGTAGTGGGTACTGTCTCTATAACAAACAAGTTAGGGAGTCCTGGGGGACCTGCCCATCAGCTGGGTTTTAGCCAAGCAGTTTGCTTAGGGTTTACTACAGCCTCATTTGTGCCACGCCCCAGCCTGTATGCCCCTAATGATTGTGACTGCTCCAGCTGTTCTTTTCTGCTGGAACAAAACCTAAGTTTATGCAATCCGAGTTCATCTTCCTTGTTACTCCTTCCAGATGCTTGGAAATATATTTCTTCAACTCTTTTTAACTCTTCCATGATCTCATTTTCTGGTGGTTTGGGCAAAGTTTCTCAAAGGGGACACATTAATAGGGGCAGGTAAGTGGGTAGGATCTCTCAGTGAGAATAAACCAGGCTAGATGCAAACACCAGAGATGAATAGAGACTGTAAATGAAGCACAGAGTTAGGTCGTGTCTTGGCAAATGCATAATGACAAACATTAAATGTTTACTTTTATCATTCTTTAACTTTATGGTTGTTTGCTTTAGTGGTGGAACCAGTAGGGTGAAAGGGGAGGAGAGAAGCTTTTCCTTTTCATGAGAAGTGGCTGTGCTGTTCGTTTCATCAACATGACAAAACCTAAATGTATCTGGAAGAGAGAACTTCAATTAAAAACCTGCCTCCATCAATTTCACCTGTAAACATGTCTGTGAGATATTTTCTTCATTAATGGTTAGTGTGGGAGGGCCCAGCCTATTCTAGGCAGTGCCATTTCTGGGCAGGTGGTCCTGGGCTGTATAAGAAAGCAAGTCAAGGAGCTGGAGCCATGGTTCAGCAGTAAAGAGCACTGGCTGCTCTTCCAGAGGACCCAGGTTTGATTCCCAGGAAACACAAGGCAGCTGACAACAGTCTGTAACTCCAGTTCTAATGACCTCCTCTGGCCTCTGTAAGCACAGACATATATGTGGGCAAAACACCAATACACAAAATAATAATTTACAAAAAGAAAGAGAGAAAGAGAGGCAGAAAGAAAAGCAATCCGAGCAAGTCACAGAAAACAATCCAGTAAGCAGCTTTCCTCTCCACGATTCCCACCTCTGCTGTTTGAACTTCTATCCTGACTTCCCTCTAGGATGGAATCCTTCTGGCCCCAAATTACTTTTGGTCAGTGTTTTTATCATAACAGAGAAGCAAACTAGGGCAGTGATATTTGCACCTCACTTGTCTAATATTGTCTTAATTTTTTAAAAACATGTATCTCTCTCTCTCTCTCTCTCTCTCTCTCTCTCTCTCTCTCTCTCTCTGTGTGTGTGTGGTGTGTATGTGTGTGCTCCTGTACTTGCCATGGTACACTATGAAAGTTGCACAATTGGCAGGAGTAGGCTCTCTCTCCACCATGTGGATGAGATTGAACGTAGGTCATCAGACTTGTCAGCAAACACCTTTACCTGCTAAGCCATCGCACTGGCCTTATACTTCATTTTATATTGTCTTTGGGAAAGTACAAGATGTCATGTGTGTGGTAAACAATGCTTTATAGACCATTGTCACAGATGGTCAAAGATGAAGGTGACTTTGTAGATGCCTGCCAACCAGTATAAGGCTACTAGCTATGTGGGGCTGGCTGATGGTGAGTCAGAACAGAGCTGTGCTGTACTGTAAAATATGCTCTGAATTTCCAGGACTTAGTAGAAAAAGGTAATTTGTGGGGCATGGTGGCCTACATCTTTAATCCCAGCACTCAGGAAGCAGAAGAAGATGGATATGTGTGAGTGCCATCCAGCCTAGTCTACACAGCAAGTGTCAGGCCACCCAGGGCTACATAGTGAGTAAACACACACACACACACACACACACACACACACACACACACACACACACGATATATACACATATATATGATATATGTATATATATGAAAGTTATTTATCATTCATATATTCAGTTATATATTATTCGTAATGCTTTCTGTTTAATACATGGTAAAAAATACTTTGGTTACATTAGGTTAAAATGCACTGATTAGTTGTTTTATGTAATTTTATTTGTTTTTCAAGACAGAGTCTCTATGTGTAGCTCTGACTGTCCTGGAACTTATTTTGTAGACCAGGCTGGCCTTGAACTCACAGAGAGTCACCTACATTTGCCTCTTGAGTGCTGGGATTAAAGGCATTCACAAACAGGCCCAGCTTGTAATTTTACTTTAGTATGCCTATTAGAAATTAAGAAAATAATTAGCATACGAGGTGTTTGATATCATTATGGCATTTTAAATCTAGTGTTGTATTTTTGTTTGACAACACCATTACAGGCCAGGTTCAAGTTTTATCTTTACTTTGACAGTTTTATGCATGTCACATTGATCATGCCCACTCTAATTCTCCCTCATCCTCTCATCCTCTAATCCCCTCCCTGGATACCCCCAACATGTCTCCTTCTACCTTCATGCCCTCCTCCCTGCTTCTTGTAACCCACTGAGTCCAGTTAGGGCTGCTTGATGGAATGCTGATTAGTCTTGCTGTCTTCATATAGTGTAGGCTTTGTGCAGGTGACCACAGCTGCAAAGGAGACCTTGTGCAGGTGACCACAGCTGCAAAGGAGGCCTTGTGCAGGTGACCACAGCTGCAAAGGAGGTCTTGTGCAGGTGACCACAGCTGCAAAGGAGACCTTGTGCAGGTGACCACAGCTGCAAAGCAGGCCTTGTGCAGGTGACCACAGCTGCAAGGGGTTCATATCTGGTGCAAACATTTCTGCTCTGTTATTCTTGGAACTGTGTACTTTGTATATTCAAGTAGGAAACTGAGACTGTGCGAGGGTGAGTTCCAGACACTTGCCTAGGGTTCTCAGCTTCTTCCCAGGGAAGACATCAGAGCCCATGTTCTTAGATTGCTCCAGAATTCCTTCCAGGGCTGGATTGTCTTCTTAGCTTGTATGAAATCTCCTTTGGGAAGAATCTATTTTAATTTTGAAAGTAAACTAGGCCATAGTACTGCGAAATTCTATTCTGTTTCTTTGAACCCAGTCTCTGGTGAAATCAAACTGCTTCAGTCTTTGACTATTGTCTGATATCATCAGCCAAGATTTATAGAGATTGTCGAATATGATAAGCTATGAATTCATGGGATAAAGGACCACTGACCTGAGGTGGCACCATGTAGAGAGAACAGCATCACATCTTTACTGTCCAGTCACCAATCCCCTACAAGACCAGTGGCTGTCTCAGATACAGTTTCTTTTCTTGTCATTAATTAGTGTTGAGCGGGGCTTGCTTTTTAGAGAAACAGGTTTTAACTCACCCACCCTCTCTCCATGTACTTCTTTCTCCTCACTGTATTACTTTCTCAACTAAGTGTAACAGGAAAATGCAGGAAGTAAATGCCAAAGTGTGGGGGGGGACCCCTTGTGTAAATTGGCTATGGTTTGGATGTGGTTTGAGTCTGTCCTCCAGAGGTTGTTGTGTTGGAAGCCTGGTTTTCAGTGTGGTGATGTGGTGGCATGGGGCTTAGCAGAGCAGGGGGGATATGTGTTCAGAGGAGATTGAAGACATTTTGTGTGACCTCTAAGTTGGTTCTCCAATAAGGTTGCCATAAAGGACAACCTGGGCACTCAGCAGCCTCTCTTGCTTCTTCTCATACCACGTGACTCTCCTTTGCATATGTGTACCTGCCATTGTAACACTATCCATCAACAGAGCCCCCAGAACTGGGAGGTAAATAAACCTCTTTTCAAATTAAAGTTATTTACCTTCAAGTATTTCAGTGGAGCAACAGAAAATGGACCAATAATGTGTGGAAAGACACCGGGGCTGTTAGCGACTTCAAGTCTTGTGGAAAAGACAATAGGTAGGTTTTATCACAAGGGATAATGCTAAAATGCTTTAATTGTTCAGGATTTGGAGAGCTCAGGGATTACTTTTAAATCCCATTCATAAGAGTGTGTTGGGCTGTGATAGTAAACACAGTGATAGTAGGTAGACAACACTGTGTGATTATGTGTAGTTAACATTGCTTGTGTAGTTAGCATGCTTGCACTCAGGATCCAGGAGTTCCATATATGATGAACAGCTAACTGTAGTGTGAGGGTTTCAGTAGGGAATCTTAGATTATGAGCATGGGGATAAGGTGTGGCTGAAGGTACTTAGGGAAGGGGAGCTGTTCTATAGTTATGTCTTTCATCTAGACTTTTTAAGCATGAGGGATATGCCAGGACAATGATAGTTTTGATATATGAGGTCAAACTTGTAGTTTTATGCTGTGACAACTGTGTGTATCCTCACACCAGTAACATACAGAATAGTTCTGTCCTAAAGATCTCTGTGTTCCACTCATTTGTCCCAGCTTCCTTCCTGACCCCTTGGAGTCAGTGTGAATTTAACACCTCCATGGTTTCACTTTCTGCAAATGTCACACACTGGGAGTCATGTAGTCTCTAGCCTCTCAGACTGGTTGCTTTCACTTTGTTAGATGTACTTAAAGTTTCTTGTTTTATCTGGCCTGGTAATTTATTTCTTTTGTTCCTGAACAATACTTCATTTTCTGGATATCCATCCATTCATCTGCTGAGAGACATCTTGCTTGTGCTCAGATTGGTGGAGTGTACTGGCTAGTGGTTTGGTTCTGTTTTTGTCAACTTGACATAAGCTAGGGTTATCTGGGAAGAGGGACCCTCAACTGAGGAACTGTTTGTACCAGACTGATCTAGTAGGCAAGTTGGTGGGACATTGTCTTGATTAATGATTGGTGTGGGAGGATCCAGCCCACTATGGGTGATACCACCCCTGGGCCACAGAGAGCAAGCCTGTAAGCAGTGTTTCTTCATGGGTCCTGCTTGAGTTCCTGCCCTGACTTCTCTCAGTGACAGACTGTAAGTGAAATAATCCCTTTCCTCCCCTAAGTTGCCTGGGGTTGGTGTTTATCGTGGTGAGGGAGTAAAGCTTCACTCAGAACTTGTTTGCAGGTTTCTATGTGGACATGTTTTCATAGCAAAGCAAATTTACTGAGCCATATGATGAGTGTTTTGTTTTATGACAGTTTCTGTTGCCTTGAAAAGTGTCCATACCATTTTGCACTCTTGTTGAGAGTCATTCCACATCCTCACCCACCCTTGGCAATGTCATTATTCAGGATTTTAGCCACTTAAAAGGCACGCATTAGTATTTTGTTTTTTTTAATTTGCAACTTTCTGACAATATATGATGGACATCTTTTCATGCTTAATTGCTAAAGCCCTCTATCCTTTCACCCCTTTTGAAATTGAGCTGTTTTCTTATTAGTGATTTTCTTATTAGGATTGAAGTCTTTTATCAGAGATGCACTTCTCAAATGCTTTCTTCCAGCTTGTGGGTTTACTTTTCATTGATGCAACAGTGGCTTTTGGACAAGTCGATGTTTTTAATTTTAATTTTTGTTTTATGTGTTTTCTATTTAAATTTTTCTTCAATGATATTTAACTGAGCCTTTTGAAACTTATTCACATATTCTTTTAGGGGATACCCTGAAATTATTGAACAATACTGTTCTCGTTCATTTTATGTTGCTGTGATAAAATAACCTGATTAAAAAACAACTTAGGGTTGGAAAGTTTTATTCAGCTTATAATTCTAGGTTACAGCCAGTCATCGTGGGGAAAGACAAGACAAAAGTTGGAAGCAGTTAGTAATGTAATATCCACACTCAAGAGCAGAGAGAAAGAAAATGCATGAATGCATACTTAATACTCAGCTCTCCGGGACCGGAACCTAGGGCTTCGACAGACCAACTGATCTAGAAAATTCCTCATTGAGACTCTTCTCAAGGGAAGAAGCACTATCAAGTTGACAATGAAAACTAAACATCACACAGATACACACACACACACACACACACACACACACACACACAGTCATTTGCACACAGCCACACACACAGTCACACACAGACAGACACAATTACTCACACAGACATATGGTCACACGCAGAGTCATACACACACAGACACACAGACACACAGAATTACATACACAGAAATACACACACAGAGTTACACACACGGTCACACACACAGACACATACACAGTCACACTTAGTCATGCACAGACATAGACAGACAGACAGACAGACAGACAGACAGACAGACAGACACACACACACACACACACACACACACACACACACACACACACTTTTGTTCCTGTCAATGGAAGTTTTTGGTATCTTTCTTCTTGTCCCTAGTAACCCCTCAACAAAAGGGAGACAGACACTTTGGCATGTTTTACTGCATGCCTGTCTAATGTCTTCCCATTTTTATTCCTTGTCAAAGTTACCTGAATTGGTCCAGAAAGGTCTTAGCTTTCTGTTTAACAGTCCCCCCCCATCTCTTGGCAATGTGTCCTTGTGTGTTGTTCTTCCTGTACACAGGTCCCTTGGGGACTCCGTGAGTGTGTGAGGTTTTTTTGTTGTTTGTTTTTTCTTTCAAGAAAGGACCTTATGTGGCATTGTACTCACCATAAGCCCACTATATAGGACAATCTTGGACTGTAGGTTTTCCCATCTCCATATCCTGAATACTGGGGTTACAGAGGTGAGACCATAACACAGTGTATGCAATTCTGAGGATGGAACAGGCAAGGCAAACACTCTGCCCAACTGGCCTGTATTTCCAGTCCCCAACATGGAGTTCAATTCTTTGTATCATAGAAAATCCTTTTTATGTTCTTTAGTCAAGCACCAGTTTTGGCTTATGGGATCTAGGCTCTCTACTCCTTTCCCTCAGCACCTGGAGATACTGCTCTGTTGTCACCTGCCCCAGGTTCACTGTGTCCTCATTCTGTGTCACCTGGGCTGACCTGCAGAGTAGTCAGTCTCTAGGGATATAGCTCTTCTTCTAGCTCTGGCACCTCTGCAGATGTTTACCCTATTACCTACTTGGTGCTGAGAATTCCCTTTGGCCTGAGGATTGTCTTGTTCTTGTCTTTGGGGGGAGAACTTACCAAGTCTCACAGCTTCAAGCTTTCCCTTCCCAAAGAATCCCTGTCCTCCCACCACTTTCCATGAGGCTTCTCAGACCTTGTACTCTCCCAAGTTTCCTCATTGTTGTCTCCGTCTCCATCTGTTTTGGACAAATCACTTGGCTTGACTTTGAAACTCTATAATCCACATTTCAGCTTTTCCTCTCCAGTTACTAGATGCTATCAAGTTTTCTTCCAAAAGCTAGTCTAATTTTTCCCCATTTTTCCATAGCAGTGTAGGATAGTGTTGAATGTCAGTGCCTGGCTCCTGTCCTGGAGAAGATGAATTATAGTCATGGGAGGGTCTTTTCTAACCTCTTTGATAGTAGAATTTTTTGATATGTGAATTGTACCCCCCCTTTTCATGCACAGCAGTTGCCTATGATTCTAGAACTCCATTTTCTCTTGAAGTCAGGGGTCCCTGGAAGGTGCAAAGGAAAGCTACAGGGACCATGTAAAACAGTGTCTTTGGTGAGCACAGGGTTGGGTGGGACACATCACTGTTTTACTACACTGATGGGACTTGTTCCCTGAGCCTGGCTGCTCATTGTCCCCCCCCCTTGGTATTGTGTCATGTTCACAATGCACTACCTTGTGAACAGAAGGGAATCCCCCAAAAGGAAACAGCTTACCCAAGCTGACATGTTAAAGTATAGTCCCATCCAGTGCATTGTGGGTCATCTCAGGCATGTGAGGTGTTTCTCTTAGTCTTTCCACATTTTTTCTGGAATGTGTGCTTCCTGAGATGCTATTTTTGGTTTGATTTTTGGCTGAAGTGAATTTTGAATTCAGGAAATTACATTACCCAGATGACCCTGACAACTTACTTCCTAAATATCCTCAGGGTAGCTACCTAATTCACTTAGTCTCACAGTCTCCTGTCTGTAAAAAGTGGCTAATACTTCCCCACATTGAATTCTTGAGCAAGATAACACCTTTAAAGTATTTGCCATTACCCAAGACTTAGTGTTGCTTATCTTTGTATAATCAATTATTGAAACAACGGCTACTAATATGGTGGGTGTGACATTCTAGAATAATATGCTAGGGACATTGAAACTGAATCCACCCCCCCCTGCTCCGCCCCCAACTCATTGCATCTGTGTCTATGCTCTTCTTGCCTCTCTGTGCCACTTGAACCCTGCATGGAATCAACATCTTGTGTGTGGTCCAGGCATCATCAGAGCACCACAGAGCAGTGAAGGCATGGGGGAAGCTGCCTCATAGGAGGAATAGGATCGTTTCTTCCGTCCCTCCCTCTCTCCCTCCCTCCCTCCCTCCCTCCCTCCTCCTCCCTCCCTCCCTCCCTTTCTTTTTTTCTGTTTTTCAAGACATAGTATCTCTGTGTAGCTTTGGCTGTTCTGTAACTCACTCCGTAGACCAGGCTGGCCTTGAACTCAGAGATCCTTCTGCCTCTGCCTCCTGAGTGCAGGGATCAAAGACATGCGCCACCACACCTGGCTTTTACTTCCTTTTTTCCCTGCATGATTATAGTGTTTTTGTTAAACTTAGAATTGGTGATGCAGTAGAGTCTTGTTGAGCAATCGCCATACATAACACCCTGGCCACTGGAATGGATGTGGAAGGAGGCTGAGTTGATTCCTTTCACAGTGGCACTTAAGTAAAACTCTTCTTGACTGTTCTAGAATGCAACCACTCCTGTCTTCTATGGAAGGCAGGAAGGACCACCAGGTTTTGCAACAATGTAATGGTGTCACATTTTCTTCCTTAATCTCCACAAAGCACATATTACTGAGTGATCTTCTGCCTTCCTGACTTGTCCTGTAAATACAGGACTCTGTGTGTCTTCTCTCTGAAGTCCCAGGGGTGTTGATATTCCTAACCCCTTGAAAGCAAAGCAAAGAGGATCATTTTGTGCTGGACCAAGGGCACTGCCATAACCAGAGGAAATGTTGCTGAGCTGGTTCTGCCTAGAAAGCAATTGAGGATTTCCAGGGCAGTGTAACAGCCACGAGCCTCAAATGACATGCATTAGTAAGACTCAAAATAGCACAAATCCGTCTGAGCTGCAGGGTGGAAGTGATGTACATTTCTTATGTCCTAATGCCTAGCCTCTACTAATGCTTGCTCCCGCTTTTCTAGGAGACTCTGAGGTGGCAGAGTTTACATCCTGATTGTTTGTGGGTTCCAGGTGAACTGCTTCTGGTATTTTCCTTGGCAGAATCCATGTATAGTGGCAGTTGGCATCACTCCTGGGGCAAGCACAGGACCACTGCCTCATATGTCTTGCTGGTCTCTAAAAAGGGTGTCAAGAACAGACTCCTTTATCAACTCATCTCAAGGCCCCTTTCATGAGTGTGCTAATCAGAAACATAGATGGACACATTTGTCTTTCCACAATGTCAGAATTTATTAAATAACAATGGCTTTACAAGCTACCCTCGACACCAGCTGAGGCAGTTTTTTTCTTTCATTCCTATCTTAACTACTAGGATTAACTGTTGCTACACATTGCATACTACAAGGTAAATCTATTATCTATCTATCTATCTATCTATCCATTACCTGTCATCTATCTGTAATCTATCATCTGTCTATCAATTATCTATCATTTTCTATCAACTCTCTGTCTGTCCTTTTGTCTATATTACAGAGTAACTACAAAGAATTAAAGAGTCTATAGTCAAGTTCAAGGAGCTTAAGGAGCCTGACTGGAGGCAGCAGAAGGCTGATGGAACTGCAAAGACAGACTGTGAAGGACTAAGTTGAGGAACTATGCTGCCAGTCTGCTGGAAGCATAACTGCAAAAGACAAGCCAGAGTCAGGGTTGAGTTGATCCTTGGTGTCAAACTTAGTTGCAGCAGTGAAGTACAGGCCTGTGGAGATTGTAGAGATGAAGGGTGGGACCGTGTTCAGATGGTGACCAGACATAATGACAGATAGACATTCAGGTAGTTTATGTCAATAATGGTGACCAAGCTGAATTGAAGTCCTGAGACAGTCAGTCGGGAGTTCCACCTGTTGGTGCCTTGATAAACATACCACGTGGTGAAATGATAGATCAGTAGGAGCTGTAGCCATCAAAGTGATAGGGGCCCTCCCTTTCATGGGGTCCAGGTGACAGTGTTGCACCATTTCATCAGTCTAATAGATTTGGTGATTTCCCAGGCCTGCTTTTTCTGATATGATTTTACTACTTCCGGATGCCCATATGGCCCCAGTTTACTTAGACACATTTCTAGGGTGGCACTCTTTACTTTTAGAAGTAAGTTACCAGCATGTGCCTGTGGGCACCAGACAGACAGTGCTGGTTAGAGGCACAGTCATCCTTTATGTATGGACTCAAAATGGAGTCAAGTGCTGTTTGTAACACGTAGTCTCTCAGGGGAAGACACAGTCTGAAAACCACTGTTATCTGATTTAATAGCTGACAGCAGGAAGGATGAGGGAGGGAAGAAGGAAGGAAGGAAGGAAGGAAGGAAGGAAGGAAGGAAGGAAGGAAGGAAGGAAAGAAGACCTTTGTGAAAAGTTGGAGGACTGCCTGCCCCTGCACAGTAGTATGTCCCAGGAACAGGTGTGTGGCCTATACTGGGTCTGCAAAAGTCTTCAGTGAGTCTGCAAAAGAGTGCTTAAAATTCTGTCTCTAGCTGTGTGAATGAAAATTGATTTGCCACGAAGGCTAAGAAAAATCCAATAAACTAAGTAAGGGGGTCTTGGACAGAGCTCTGTGATGTGGAATGATCATTTTGCAGCCACCGGGGGATCAATGACACAAGACAAGCTGTCTGCTCACATGGGAGATCAATAAAGACATTGCCTCATAAAATGATGTGACAAAGCAAACAATCGTGTGGGTAAGATAGTGGCAGTTAGTGAGACCTGGAGGGCGTAGACAGGGCTGGAAGTCTTTGCCTTCCTTCTCCAAACTGAAGATAAGCAGGGCAAAAGGAAACCCTGGCTTATTTATTTATTTACTTATTTTAATCCTCTCTTTTGGTGAGCACACAGAGAAGTTGGTTTCACTGTGACATTTTCACGCATGCGCATCATTATACTTTGTTCTCCGCTCACTCCCCTCCTACATCCCCCTTGCTGTTCCCCTTCCTTCCTCCCTCAGATCATCCCAGCTTCCGCTGTCACGCTGCATGCGTTCCCCTATTCCCCTTTCCTGCTCCTCCTCTCTTTAGATTTCTTCCTCACTTCTTAGAGTCCCCTTTCAACTTTCATGTCACACGCACACGTGCATGCGCGCACACACACACACACACACACACACACACAACACACACACACACATAACACACACACACACACACAACACACAACACACAACACACACGTACACACATATACACACAACACACACACACACACACACACACACACACACACACACACACACACACACACACACACACACACACACACACACACACACACACACACACACACACACACACACACACACAACACACACACACACACACCACACTCACATAACACACACACACACACAACACACAACACACACACACACACTCACACAACACACACACAACACACACACAACACACAACACACACACACACTCACACAACACACACACAACACATAACACACACACACACATGCGCACAAACAACACACACACACTCATGTGCACGCTCATGCACGCATATGGTAGGTTCCTTAATTTAAGTCTGGCTTATTTTTGCTCAACACAACAATCTCCAGTGCCATCAATTTCTCCTCACATGTCATGATTTCATTTCTCTTTTCAACTGAATAGAATTTCATTATGTGTATGTACCAAGGTTTTGTTTTTTTTTTTTGTTTTTTTCCCTTCATCTATTGATGAGCATCTAAGCTGGTTACTTCCCAGATGCTAAAAGTAAACATGGACATGCAAATACATCTGTGTGTGTTGGCTTAAAGTCCTCTGGGTGTATGGTGTATACCCAGAAGTGTATATATGGTCGTATGGTTCTAGTTTTAGTTTTTTCAAATATCTGTTGGTCACTTGTATTTCTTTCTTTGAGGACTATTCAATTTGTCAACTTAGTTTATCGACTGGATGATTTCGTTTTTGTATTTAATTTGAAGTTCTTTATGTTCCTGTTTATTAAACACACCCTTCCCAACCGCCCCCCGCCCCCCCCCCCCCCCCGACTTTGGATGTTTATCTGGCAAAAGATTCCCTCCAACTCCTTAGCTACCGCTTCACTCTGTTAGTTGTCTGCTTTGCTCTTCCATTCCATGCAATTCCATTTGGAAAATCCAACTTTTTAGAGGCAAAGAAAATAAAGTAGAAATTGTTAGGCTTTATGATACTAACTCATATATCATTTTATTAATTTGAAATTTTATTTTTCTCATATGTTCTCCTAAAAGTGTTAAATCTGGACTTAATAAATATTCACTAGCTGAGGAAATAGGAAAATGTACTTAGCACAGGTGTCAGCTCAGACAAGCTCGCCACTCTTGCCGAGGCAGGCCCCAGTGGACCAGACTCTGGGAGACCTTCAGCATCCTCTCCCAGGTCAGTGACAAGTCAAGAAGAGAGTAGGAGGGATGAGATACGTGGATGAGGGATTTAGCTGCCCTGAGTGGCTTCAGGAAGCATTGCATCTGGTGACAGATAGAAGTGTATTTGTGACCTCATTTGTCATGGTCAGCTTTGCCAAGATGTACCAAAAATATCTGTATCTAGTGAGTTCTTACTCAAACCTACAAAGATTTATTGAACGTTTTTCATGTCTAATGTGTCAAGCAGTGGCCTGGATTCAGAGGATGATAAAGGATGTAAAATTTACATTGTTTCTGTTTCCAAAGAATTTGCCTTGTGGCTTGAGAGATAAGACCTGGGCATAGGAGAAAGGAATGACAGAAAATAAATGCTCTTCTAAGGTAACCATGGAGGGTTCCACAAAGCATAACTAATTGCTGAGGACTTATTGATAATGCATGAATGCTTGGAGCAGAGACTGGCCATTTGTGTGTTTTTAGCTTTTAGTTAAAATTTATTTTGAAACATTTTATTGGAGGGGGGAGGAGAGTGTAATGTGTGTATGAGGAGGGCTTGTGGAGGTCAAAGGGCATATTTGTGGAGGAGCTGGTGTCCCTCCTGCTTTATGTGAGTTCTGGTGACTACACTCAGGTTATCAGGCTGTCTATCACTGGGTGGCACAGTCCTTTACCCATTGAGTCATCTTGCTAGCACGATGATATGCTTTTAAAAAGAAGATTTGAGTTAGATTCTCTTTTTTTGAGTTATTTAATTCAGGATTTTAAGTGTATAATTTAGTTTTCCCTTTACAAAATGTCATAGGCATTTTTAAAAAACATTTTCAACAGAGTCTCACTGTATGGCTCCATTTGGAGCTTGACATGACTTCTATGCTGGCCTTGAACTTGGCCTCAATCCTTGTGCTTCTGCCTCCAGAGAGCTGGAACGATAAGCATGGGTCACCCCACGCTTTTGTTGTCTGGCTGCTTTCATTCGCTACACTGCTTTAATAGCAATTGGCCCCCATAATCTCATAGAGAGTGGCACTATTAGGAGGTGTGGCTTTGTTGGAGTGGGGATGGCTTTGCTGGAGGAAGTGTGTCACTGTGGGGCATACCACTCAGTGTCTCAGTCAGCTTCCTGTTGCCTGCAAGATGTAGGACTCTCAGTTCCAGCACCATGTCTGTCTGCACACCACCATGTTTCCCACCATGATGATAATGGACTGAACCTCTGAAACTGTAAGTGAGCCACCTCCAGTCAAATGTTTTCCTTCATGGGAGTTGCAGTGATCATGGTGTCTCTTCTCAGCAATAGAAACACTAAGACAGCCTCCCTGCAGGGTTCAGACTCCTGAGAGGAGCAGACACTTAGACAGGGGAGAATTTAGGGTGTCTTGTAGATAGGTGAGGACAAGCCATAGGAAGAACCTGGACACAGGCTGCCTTAGGAGACAAAATCTCTCAGGCTAACCATGAGAGTTGTAATGTTTTCCTTCATGGGAGTTGCAGTGATCATGGTGTCTCTTCTCAGCAATAGAAACACTAAGACAGCCTCCCTGCAGGGTTCAGACTCCTGAGAGGAGCAGACACTTAGACAGGGGAGAATTTAGGGTGTCTTGTAGATAGGTGAGGACAAGCCATAGGAAGAACCTGGACACAGGCTGCCTTAGGAGACAAAATCTCTCAGGCTAACCATGAGAGTTGTCCTCACATTAGGTGAAAAACATCCCAGTGGCCTGTCTTTGGCCCGTTGATCAAAACCCAAACCCAAACCCAAACCCAAACCCAAACGCAAACTCAAACTCAAACCCAAACCCAAACCCAAACCCAAACCCAAACCCAAACCCAAACCCAAACCCAAACGCAAACGCAAACGCAAACTCAAACCCAAACCCAAACCCAAACCCAAACCCAAACCCAAACCCAAACCAATGGTCTTGGTTTTGTTTTTGCTTGGTGAATAGCAATTGTATTCTTCTAAGAGGGAGCTTTCAGAAGTTGTCCCTCCCAACTGTGGAAGAGTGAAGAGATGCAAACACATCAAAGAGGAACTTTGAGATGCTCTGTTAGTTACCATACCATTTCCTGAGCCCTAGCAGTGGTATGAAGCAGAGCCGGGCATGTTTCTGAGACGCTTCCTGACTGACAGGACCGCTGAGTCAGAGAGCTGCACTGCTGGATGTTCAGCTCTGCCTCATTATGAATAAATCCATTCCAAGCCAAGCTCTTTCTTTATGCTTTTATGTGTCATAATTTCTCACCACCCTAAGCTCATTGCGTCTGTCCACTCTTTGTTTATCTACCTGTTCATCCATTATCTATTCATTCTCCCATTGTCTGCTCATTTTATTTACTCATCATTTAGCCACCTTTGCTGGAGGCCTCTACTGTGCCAGGCACACTGGGCTATGAGTAGGTCAAACAAGCTAAAACTCATAATCTTTGTCCCCAAGAAATTCTTTTTTTCCACTTCAAGACAGGGTTTCTCTATAGCTTTGGAGACTGTTCTGGAATTTGCTTTGTAGACCAGTCTGGCCTCAAACTCACAGAGATCCACGGGTCTCCTGAAATTGTTAATGCTCAGTAGAAGAGATATCATTAAAGTTGACAAGGAACAAAACCAGTGATCAGATATAGTAACAACTGATCTGCATCCTTGTTTCCTTTCCATGTGGGTCCTTGATGGACAGAAGGTCACTTAGCTTTCTGTTTCATGCTTTGAATATCATTACCAGTTCAATCAGTGCTAACAGTAGCTGGTGTTGAAGCATTTTAGTGGACTTGTTTTTGTCTCAGAGAAATAATCTATTGAGGTTTTTGCTCCTGCAGGGTGACATTCAGAGACCATTCTGAAGAAATCCTTAGCACATGGGGACCCTTGCTCAGGCTGCCTTAATTTCCCCTAAAGTCAGGGAAATTACATTGTCCTCATCTAGAATTTGTAGCTAAGAAATGGCTTGTGATATGTCAGTGGGAAGCAATCTATCATAATTTACAATTACAAGTACATGGTTTAAAAATAAGACTATCAAATGCACTTGCTCCAGGATGTGCCTGGGTGCACTGCTCATTGCTGAGCCATGTGATGGGAGCCCCATGCCAGGTCCCCTATTTGGAGAGTAGAGATGCTCATCGATGCCCTTGCAGACTCAGCAGGGCTGGGGACTGCAGTGAGAGAAGCCGTGCCATTACTGGTCCACACATGTCCATCTTATCCCAATGGTCTTATTGGCGGTGCCTGCTTTCTTGATGATCAAGATGGATACTTTTTCTTTTTCTAAGTCACTGTGGCACTTTATACCATGCTTGAGTTTATAGTTACTTAAAAATAACCTTCTCAAAAGTATTTAGGTTAAACTTGACACCTTTCATTGCCTTGAGGGAACAATTTGAGATGGATTTCATTGTGTACTTACATGGACTATAATAGATGCACAATGGCCAGTTCCTGACCATTTAACTCTAGGCCTTGGGCGGGTCCAGACTTCAGCACCAGGCAGATGGAGGTTGAATTTCCAGACTCTGGTCATGAAATCTTGGGCAAACTATGAACCTTCTCAGAACTCAGTCAACCAACCTACAAAGTGGGAACACCTTCACAGGATTGAGAGACACAAGACAACCTGCAAGTTGCCTGGCTTTTGCTAGTTTTCCCATAAATACTGTTTTTATTCTTTGGGCTGCTGTTGAGAAATTAAATGAATGATCAGTGTAACTGTTATCATCACCTTAAAATCTACCTTAAACATGGATTGCAAGGGCTGGGAGAGTAATTCTCCATTAACGACAAAAAAGGAAAACCAATTTCAAAGGTTTTAACGTACAGTTTCTATTGTCTCAGTCTATCTACCTTATGGACTATAGGTGGGTTGGGCTTGTGAGTTAGTGCCCAACTGACAGAGTGAGAGGGCAACATGACTGGTCCAGGGGATGAAAACTCAGTGGAAGTTAGGAGTGATGCAGAGAAGTTGGACTGAGGCAGGTGTTAGCAAAAATGCTGCTATAGGAGGGTTTATAAGCTGTGCACTTGCTTTGTGAAGTTCTCAGTATCTACATTCTATTCTGCAATCAAAATAAAAGTTTCTGCTTTGGAGCACTGATGTAGCAATCAGAAAACCAAGACAAACCAAGTGTAAATCTGACCAAAATGTAGCAGTACGTGACTCCTGGGTCTGCAGGGTCCTCTAATCAGAACAGGCAGGGGAAGGGAATACTGAATGCTGGCCAGGCAATGAGGTAGCTTGGATACAGGCTCCTCTGGCTGTGAGCCCTACAGAATGTACCACCCTAACATATGTCTGTTTAGTGGAAGGATAGTGTTGAGCTGAGGCAGTTAAGAAACAGCAGACATAGAAAAGTGAGCTGTTTTGCCCTTATTAGCTAAAAGAAGGACGCGAGTGGCTATTTGTGAAGGAGTCTCCATTGGACTGTCAGCATCCTAGAGCACCAAGGGCCCCGAAGATAAACCTTACTGAGCAACCCTTATATTCCACTGCTTTCCTTGTATGTCTTCCTGCTTACAATTTACTGACCCAAGAAATCGTTCCTTTCTCTTTATCTTGTTGAAATTGTACAGTTATCATTTGTTGTTGAGGTAGTGTTTAAGTTCTCTGGACAATGCCTTTCTCTGCCTCTTTCCTTTTCTTAGTGTATAAAAAAAACCCTCCATGTGCATCTAAAGTATCAAAATGCAATTAAAATTTAAGATTAAAATCTGCTAGCTCTTAGTTTGATTGGCAGGGTCCAGCTGTTGAACTGATGGGACTGGCAGAGGAAAGGGCTTTTGTCATCATTCTTCTGGCTGTTCCTTAGTTGGCACTGGTCCAATTCTGACATGTTCACAGTAGAAGGTAGCTGTCAGAAAAAGGCCTTGGGAATATACCTGAAGCATTCTGAGCCAGTGTACCACAGACAAACCAATGTACTTGTGTTTATTGTGACACTGTCTGTAATAGCCAAGTTATGTTGGCAACCAATACAATATAGTGTGTGTACACAATCAAGTTTGACTTACCCATAAAAAGAATGAGATTCTGCCATTTGTAGGAAAATCAGTAGAAGTGGAGATTATCTTGTTAAGTGAAAAAAGCCAGACTCAGGAAGACAAAGACTACATTATTGCTCATGAACGGAATCTGATACTTGTATACACATGTATGAAAATCTCTGATATAGTGGTTGAAAGTGTCATAATATAACCTCTTGCTTTGTACAATGACACATAATAATAGTTTAAAATTTATGTAAGGAGAGGCCTTGGTGTTTTATGTGTCACCCTTACTTCTGGCTCTTGGGTTCAGCCTCTAGGATCATGGGCTAATTTGCCCTTGACCCCAGGTAGCACCAGATAGCCTTTGATCCTAGAGGCTGAACCCTTTAAAAATTAATTATTTTACATTCCAATTCCAGTTTTCCCTCCTTCCTCTCCTCCCACTCCCCCCCACCTCCCATCTGCTCCTTGGAGAGGGTAAGGCCTCCCCTAGGAAATCTACTAAGTCTGTCTCGTCATCTCATTGAGGCAGGACCAGGGCACCTCTCCACCCTGCTCATGGTATTTCCCCAGATAGAATGGGCTCCACTAAGTCAGTTTGTACATTATAGTTAGATCTTGGACCCACTGCCAGTGGCCTCATATATTGTCCCAGTCACACCACTGTCACCTATATTCAGGGAGTCTAGTTCAGTCTTATGCAGGTTCCCCATTTGTCAGACCCGAGTCAGTGATCTCTCACTAGCTCGGGTCAGCTGATTCTGTGGGTTTCCCCATCATGCTCTTGACTCCTTTGTTCATACTATCGCTCCTCCCTCACTTCAATTGTGCTCCAGGAGCTTGGCCCAATGGTTAGTTGTGGATTTCTGCATCTGCTTCCATCTGTTTCTGGAAGAGGGTTCTGGATTCTCTGGGGTTGTGGATTGTAGGCTGGGTATCTTTTGCTCATTATTACATTGCCATGTTTGCAGCCAGGTGACTACTATAGGCCACCAGGTGCCTGATGGCAACCCATGTAATGGTTGCCTTCTTATTTTTCCCCTGCGATTGTCTATTTTCTGCTAGGGTGGGGGTGCCCGAGACAGGAGAGAAAGTGATTCCATCAGTTCCAAAGCATCCTTCCTTAGCAGGAGCCTTTGCATGCATGTGTGCTTTTATCCTTTCTGGTCTTTATCTCTGCTTCAAAAGGTTGCTTCAGGGGACAGCCATGACCCATATGTGTGTGTTTGCAGACTGGCTGAAGGAGAATTCTACAAGTACAAATGGTTATCTAATCTACATGTATGACCCCAGGCATCATATATGGGGAATGTATCCCTGGGGATCTCATACACTGCCAGACAGGGGACTGCTGGGTGCCGGCTAGTTCTCAAACTGAAGCTTGCATGATGTCATGTGGGCATGGCTGGGCCCCACCTCCAGGGGCTCTGGCTTACATGGTCATAGTGGGAGACAGAGAACTGTATTTCTAACAGTTCTGTGACCGTCCTTTGGAAACTACTCATGGCTGCTAAGATTGCAGTTTCTTGGCCCTTCTGAGGAGTACAGTGTTCCATGTATGTGATGTAGCCAGACAATAGAAGGTTGTCACTTCAAATGCCAGCCTTTGCCTCCTTGAATCTTGAGATCACTTACTTCCCGAAGGCCCTTTTCTTTTTATGCTTTCTCATCCACAGGGATCTGAACACCATCGACTCTTTCTTGCTGACTCAGGACCACTGAAATGAACATCCATTATGGTTGTTTTCAGAAATGCACATGGGGTCATATTTAAGCCATCTGACTCCAAGGAGTCTGAGACTGCACCAGCCAGCACAGACTGCTGTCATAACAAAGCAGGGCAAGCCTGGAGCCAGGGGTGTGTGTGTGTGTGTCCTTCTGTTCTTTGGCAAGTACTGGTCTTGTGATTGTGTGCTTATGAAAAGGTTTTGGGGGATGTCAGGGAAGGATCTGAGGACGCTGGGCTCTGGAAAGAGCTTAAGACAATGGCTGTTCACTTTAGTACAGAGGCATTTCAGTGTTTCTACAACATGCTATCTGCTAGCTCACTGTTAGTATAACAAAATACCTAAGATAACCAAGTTATAAAGAGGAATGGCTCATGTTCGCATATGGCTTTGGGAGTTTCAGTTTATGACAGATAGGCTCTGTTGGTTTGAGGCCGTGACAAAGTGGCACCTTAGTTCAGTCCCATGGAGGCTCCACAGCTGTCGGTCTAGAGTTCATGAGTTTCCACGAGCCTGACTCAGCTATCTCTGAAGATTTCTCCATCATGGTCTTGACCTCCCTTGCTCATATATTCCCTCCTCTCTTACTGGATTCCCGGAGCTTGGCCTGGTGATTGGCTGTGGATCTCTGCATCCAGTTCCATCAATTACTGGATGAAGACTCTATGATGATAGTTGGGGTATTCACCAATCTGATTACAGGGTTAGGCCAGTTAGGGCATCCTCTCCATGGAACTAGGCCCTCTGTATATGGGAGATAGTTGTGAAGCTTGAACTATCTGAGGGGCCTCTGGCAGTAGGATCACGATACAAACCTGGTACATGAGCTAGCTTGTTGGAATCTATCCCCTATGGTAGGATGCTGTGGTCAGTCCCAGTGCATGGGGGAGGGGCTTGGTCCTGCCCCAGCTTAATTTGCCAGACTTTTTGGACTCCTCATAGGAGCCCTTACCTATGGGGAGGAGAGGATGGGGGGTAGGCTGGGGAGCAGGAGAGAGTGGCAGGAGGAGGGGTGCGAGGGAGACCTGGGGTTGGAATATAGAATGAAACTTAAAGATATAAATAAATTATAAAAACAAACAAAAAAAGTGGCCCTTAAGGGTGGGTAGTATGTGGTGGAACAAAGCTTAGGGTGACTGGGAGGCGGCCAGTGTCTCAAAATATCCTTCAAGGGGACAGACATCTCCCAACAACCTAAAGCCTTCCACCAGGTGCCATTTCTAAGCGTGTCTATCACCTCTCAAGTCAGAGACCAAGCCAGGAACACATGAGCCTTTAGGGGACATTTTAGACCCATACTATAGTGTGATTGTGGTGTAAAGCTTCAGTGCCCATCAGCTTGGTGATGTCCTATTGAATGACAAGTTTGGGTTTCTTATTTTTCCTTTCTTGCTACCAGGTTTGCATTCATAGTTACATTTTATTTCCTCCTGAGGAACTGTCAGAAAGACCGGGTTCACACCAGGATGATTCAGGCCTGTAATGAGTGTGCTGCCCAGCTGAGAAGCGATGTGTGCCCTTGGCTTTCCCACGACTTTGGATCCTCTTGGTAAAATTTGTGGCTCTTTGAATAAGAATGGCCCCCATAGGCTCATATTTTAAATATGGATCCCAGTTGGTGGACTGTTTAGGAGGGTGGCCTGCTTAGAGGATGTGTGTCATTGGGAGTGGGCTTTGAGGTTTCAAAAGCCCACACCAAGGGCCACTCCTGACCTCTGCCTCGTGCCTGTGGATCGGTGTAAGCTCTCAGCTACTGCTTAAGTGCTGTGCTCGCCTACCGGCTGCCATGCTTCCTGCCATGATGGTCACGGACTAAGTAAGCAAGTCCTCAATTAAATGTCTACTTTATACCTTGCCTTGGTCATGGTGTTTCTTCAAAGCAGCAGAAAAGCAGCTAAGACACTATTCATTCCTTTAAACCATTGCAAAGTAACTTTTTAAAAGGCTTTTCTCAAACAACCCCAACTTGGTGCAAATAGCAAAATGCTTATATTATCAAGTTACACATTTAATCAGACAAAAAGGCCAGTGATGATGACATTCCTAATAAATGCTGGTTTGGAATGTGGGTAAGGGGGCTCTTGCTTCCTTTATATGACAAAGTTTTCCCCCTTCCTCTTGAAAAAAAATCAACATTTATCATACTGTTTCCCTGCTTTGAACTGTGCCTTTAAAAAAGCAATTAGGCTAGATTGTAGCTGTATAGATAATGCTTGGGTCAGTGAAGCGAAAGCAGCAGCTGCCTATGTGAGATGACAATGCTAGCTGGCCTTCATGGCCATAGGCTTGCTATGTGGCACATGGTGTTCATCTTTTTATTTAGTTCTTTCAGAACATCTCTCTTTTCTCCTCCGCTGGTTTGCCTTGGCACTGGCTTCTGGGTTAGTGCCAAAGCAAGTAGATGGCTGGCTTATTGGTTCATTCTCCTTTATTTGTCTGTTCAATAGGCAATAGCTAAGTCAGACTGGGCACTAACTATGAAGACACTCATGGGGACATGGTGTGACATGTCCATCTGAGATTCATGTTAGGACTCTTAATGCAAATGTTAGTGTGTCTGCGCCTGGCATGCGCAAGGATCTGAGTTCAAGCTTTCTCAAGCTTTCTCATCACTCGAAAGAAAGAAAGAGGGAGGGAGGAAAGGGAGGGAGGGAGAGAGGAAAGAAGGTAGATTCCATTGGTGAGAGTCAATCACCAATGTAATAGGGGTAGAGCTCTTAGAAGGTTGTTTGATTCTGTCGTGGGAGTGGGGCCCCGTGTTTCCCTCAGTCTCTTCAGCATTCTGTAACAAAACATCATGGAACAGAAATTCATTTCTCACAGTTTGTGAAGCTGAAGTCCAAAGTGAAGGTGTCAGTTGATTCCATGTCTGGTGAGGTCTTGGTGTCTCATTCCAAGATAGAGCCTTACAGCAGCGTCTCACAGTAGAAGACAGAGAAGTGAGCATGAACACCTGGTGGAGCAGATGGGAGAAGGAGATGAACTTGTTCCCTGGAGTCATCTCCTATAAGGGCGCTAACCCTGTCTGTGAGGAAGACCTCTCATAACTTACTCACCTCCCAATGCAGTCACATTAGGGGTTAAGTGTCAATAAGGATTTTTGAAGAGATGCAGACACTCAAACCATAGCACACATTTTCTTCTTCTGCCATAGGAGCACTCACCAGTCTTGGAAGCCAAGTATGCCATTGCCAGACACTGGATCTGCAGGGGCCTTAAACATGGACAGCCAGCCTCTTATTGCACTGTGAGCAATAAGTTTGTAGTGTTTATAAATGATCCAGGTTGTGGTATTGTCATCACTGCAGAACTTAGGCAGTGGTTCTCTGCAGTTTAAGCTTCCAGAACCTCCCATGGGTGAGGACGTTCTGGGGAGCAGGATTCTTGCTGTATAGCCTAGCCAAGCTTGGCTAGTTACACTGTGCTAAAGACTTGTGAAGCCCGGCTGTCAGAGCATAGAAATGAGCTACGGGGAGGAAATTAGAATTGTCTCCTGCCAGAGAATTCAGGAGGAGCTGTGCAGCCTGGCTCCAGCCCTACCAGAAACTCACTGGCCCACTTTAAACAAGTTCTCAATTCCTCTGCATCTAGACTTTTCATTCTGTACCAGATTAGTTTTTTTTTTTTTTTTATGTACAGCGGTAACCATATTTTCACCCCCCTAGAATCTAATGGGAACCCATGTTCTAGAAATACCTTGTGTCTGATTTTAATGGAATGTTACCTGTTAGATACCTTCATCTGTTATCTAGTTGTATATGAGGCCTACCCTTAAGAATGGCTTGTTTCTCCAGTGAGTCTCGCTTGGAGGGAACTATTTTTTCATTTGCAGGTGGCTATCAATTAGCGAGAGCTTGTGGGTGAGGAATGGGGGCATGTGCCCACTTCTAACCTCAGCTCTAGAATCCACCCCCCCATCTGGTGCATATTCATAGAGTCTTGTGTATGCTCCTTCAGTCTCTGTGACTTCATGTGTGCCTGTTGTGTCTAGAAGGCTTTGTTTCTTTGGTGTCCTTCATCCCCTCTGGCTCTTACAATCTTTTGTCTCTTCTTCCAGAGGTTCCTTGACCCTGAGGAGTGTGATTGTATGGAGACATCCCATTTAGGGCTGTGTTTTCCAAGTTCTCTGCATATTGTCTGGCCATGGGTCTGTGTTTGTTCTCATCTGCTGCAGGAGAACACTTCTATGATGATGGCTGAGCAATACACTGACCTATGTGTATAGCAGAATGTCATTAGGAGATACTTTATTGATATTTCCCTTTAATAGAACAGTACTATTTGGCTTTCCCATAGGTTCCTGGTCTATCTAGTCTCAGGTTCTTAGACAGCCAGCCAGCATTGGCTATGGGTTCAATCTCATGGAGTGGGCCTTAACTCGAATCAGATATTGGTTGTTTACTCCCACAAGCTTTGTGCCAGCATTGCACTAGTGTGCCTTGAAGGCAGGTCACCAATGTGGATCAAAGGGTTTGTAGCTGGATTGGTATGTATATTTCTCCTTTGGTAGCATTCGAAATACCTTCCAGTATTATGAATACTAGTCTGTAGGAATGAAGTCTCTAGGTAGGCACTAGTTTGACTTTGCCATGTTCAATGAATGGTATATAAGTGTTGTCTTCAGCAAAGGGCCTTACCATCAATTTGTGGAGAGACACTAATATCCTTGACAATAGCCTGGATTGTTTGGGGGTTTCTATAGATCAACTTTGGCCAAGAAATCAATTAGGTGTAACTCATTACCAGTACTGGAATCTTCCTTTCATGATGGGAGATAATCTAGTTGGGGCTCTGTGTCCCTTGTTATGTGGAGATTTCATTTAGATCCCCTTCATATATGTACTTATTATATGAAGCTTTGACTGTATTAGGTTTCCATATGATCCCTCAAATGGTCCTTAGTTTTAGCTGTCCATCTCCACATTCCATCCCTCATCTCCCTCTTCCCTCCCCTCCCCCATCCCATTCTTGTCTCCACCCTCCCCATCCTCATCTACCTATGCTATTTCCCCTTCCTAGGAAGATCCACCACAACCTCAGTCCCTTACTCTCTACCTAACCTCTGTGGCTATATGGATTGTAGCTTGCTTATCAAGGACAACAGCTAACATCCACATATAAGTGAACAGATACAGTGTTTGTCTTTCGGTGTTTGGATTACCTCACTCAGTATGATTTTTTTCCTAGTTTATCTGCAGATTTCATTTTTTAAATGGCTGAATGATTTTCCATTGTACCACATTTTCTTTATCCATTCACCTGTTGGGAGGCATCTAGGTTGTTGCTAGTTTCTGGCTATTATGAATAGATCAATACTGAACATGGTGTAGCAAGGTTCTTTGTGGTAGGATGAAGTGTCCTTTGGTAATATACCTAAGAATGGTACAGCTGGATCTCAAGGTAGCTCTAGTCTCATCTTTTTGAGGAACCATCATACTGATTTCCATAGCAACTGTGCAAGTTTGCACTCCCGCCAGCAATAAAGGAGTGTTCCCCTTGCTCTATATTTATAATCACCAACAAGAACTGTTATTTGTGTTACTGATCTTAGCCATTCTGATGGGTATAAGATGAAATATCATAGTAGTTCTGATTTGCATTTCTCTTATGGCTAAAGATGTTGAACATTTCTTTAGGTGATTCTCAGTCATTTGAGTTTCAGATATTGAGAATTCTGTTTAAATCTGTATGTCATTTTAAAAAACTGGGTTGTTTTTCTTGATGTCCAGCTTTTAAAGTTTTTTTTTAATTTTAGATATTAGCTCTCTATCAGATGTGAAGTTGGTAAAAGTCTTTTCCCAGTCTCTAGCCTGCCATTTTGTCCAACTGATGGTGTCCTTTGCTGTGCAGAAGCTTTTCAGTTTCATGAAGTCCCATTTATTAATTGTTGATCTTAGTGTCTGTGCTTACAGTTTTCTAGTGAGGAAGTCTTTTTCTGTATCAATGTGTGTAAGACTGTTTTCCACCTTCTCTTTTATCAATTCTATGTGTCTGGTTTTATGTTGAGGCTTTTGATCCACTTAGATTGGGTTTTGTATAGGTTGATAAGTATGGATCTATTTGCTTTTTTCTAGATGCAGCCACTCAATGTGACCAACACCATTTGTTGAAGATGCTATCTTTTTTTCATCGTGTATTTCTGGCTTCTTTAGAAAAAAAATCAGGTATCTATAGGTGTGTGAACTTATTTCTGGGTGTTCAATTCTATACCATTGATCAATATATCTGTTTTTGTGCCAATATCATTGTGGTTTCTTTTTTAAAATCACTTAGCTCTATTGTGCAGTTTTGTATGGGGATGGTGATAACTGCAGCAGTTCTTTTATCATTCAGGATTGTTGGTGGTGGTTGATTTTACTCTTAGCTCATTGGCTCTTTGGGGGGTCCTGCTACCCACTCCCAAATAAATCACATGGAGTCTTATTCTTCCTTATGAATCCCTGGCCCAAACTTGGCTTATTTCTAGCCAGTTTTTATTAACTTAAATTACTTCTTATTCTGTGACTGGCTGTGTAGCTGAGTGGCTTGCCCCTCATGTCCTCCTGTCCTTCTTTTCTTGCTCTTCCTTCTGCCTGACAGACCGGCCTGTCCTTTCCTGCATAGCTATTGGTCATTCAGCTCTTTATTAGACCAATCAGATGTTTTAGACAGGCAGAATGACACAGCTTCACAGAGTTAAACAAATGCAACATAAAAGAATGTAACACATATTTGCATCATTAAACAAATGTTCCACAGTATAAACAAATGTAACACACCTTAAAATAATATTACATAACAGATTTTTAGATATTCTGGGCTTTTTCTTTACTTTTTTGGTGTGTGTGTGTGTGTGTGTGTGTGTGTGTGTGTGTGTGTGTGTGTGTTTCCACATGAAGCTGAAAATGTTCTTTCAAATTGTTAGGACTTAGATGGGATTGCATTAAGTCTGTTGCTTGTTTTTGGTAGGATGGCTATTTTTACAATGTTAATTCTAACAATGCATGAACATGGGAAATCTTTCCATCTTCTGATATCTTTTTCAATTTCTTTCTTCAATGTCTTAAGGTTGTTTATCATGTAAATATTTCACTTTCTTGGTTAGACATACCTCAAGATATTTTATATTATTTGAGGCTATTGTGAAAGGTATTGTTACCCTGACTTCTTTTTCAGTTTGTTTGTTATGTGTATATGGGAGGGCTACTGATTTTTGTGTGTTAATTTTGTATCCATCCACTTCATTGAAAGTGTTTATCAGTTTTAGGAGTTTCCTGGTGGAATTTTTAGGGTCCCTTATGCATATTATCATGTCATTTGCAAATAAAGATACGTTGACTTCTTCCTATCCAATTTGTACCCCTTTGATCTCCATCAGCTGTCATAGTGCTATAGCTAGAACTTCTAGTACTATATTGAATAGGTATGGAGAGAATGGACAAACTTGTCTTGTTCCTGATTTTAGGGTGGATGCTTTGAGTTTTTCTCCATTTAGGTTGATGTTTGCTATGGGCTTGCTGTAAACTGTCTATTATGTTGAGGTTTGTCCTTTGTATCCCCAATCTCTTCAGGACTTTTATCATGAATGGGTGTTAATATTGTCAAAGGCTTTTTCTGTGCCTAATAAGATAGATGATCATGTGGTTTTTGTCTTTCAGCTTGTTTATATGATGGATTAAATTTATTGATTTATGCACATTGGGCCATTCCTGAATCTCTGGGATGAAACCTACTTGATCATGGTGGATTTTTTAAATGTATTCTTGAATTTGATTTACAAGTATTTTATTGAGTATTTTTGCATCTATGTTCATAACGGAAATTGATCTGTAATTCTCTTTCTTTGTTGGGTCTTTATGTGGTTTAGGTATCATAGTAACTGTGCTTTCATAAAAAGAATTGGCCAAGATTCCCTTTGTTTATATTTTTGTAGAATATTTTCAAGATTCTTGGGTTTAATTATTATTTGAACATCTGATAGAATACTGTGCTAAGACTATCTGGCCCTAGGCTTTTTTTTGGTTGAGAGTCTTAATGACTGCTTCTGTATCACTAGGGGTTATAGGTCTATTTAAATTGGTTTTTTATTTTGATTTAACTTTGGTAAGTGGTATATATCAAGAAAATTACCCATTTCTTAGGTTTTTCAATTTTCCTGAATATGGGCTTTTAAATAATGTCCTTATTATTCTCTAGATTTCCTGGGTGTCTGCTGTTATGTTCTCCTTTCAACTCTAATTTTGTTAATTTAATCTCTCTCTGTTTTTTTATTACTCTGGTCCAGGGGTTGCCAGTCTTGTTTAGTTTCTCAAAGACAAAAGTGATGTTAAGTTACTAATATGAGGGGTAGGGGAGGAGGGGAGGGAGAGGGAACTGGAATTGACATGTAAAACAATCTTGTTTCTAATTCAGATAAAAACATGGAGAAAAAAGTTGCCAATATGAGATCTCTCCAATTTTTTAATGTAGGTTCTCAGTCCTATAAACTTGCCTCTTAGAATGTCCTTCATTTTGTTCCATAAGTTTGAGTATTAATTTATTGAGTATTCATAACTTTGTGTGTTCATTTTCACTTAATTCTAGAAAGTTTTTAATTTTCCCCTAATTTCTGCCTTGACCCATTTCTCATTCAGTAATGAGTTATTCAGTTTCCATGAATCTGTAAGCTTTCTGTTGTTTCTGTTGTGGTTGATAATCCAGCTTTAATCTGTGGTGGTCATTTAGGATGCAGGGTGTTTTATAAATTTTCTTTCCTATTGAGACTTACTTTGTGTCTGAGTATGTGAACAACTTTTGAGAAAGTTTCATGCAGTGCTCAGAAAGTACACTCTTTTGTGTTTGGGTGAAATGTTCTGCAAATATCTGCCATTTGGTTTATGATGTCAGTTAGCTCCAGCATTTCTTGGCTTAGTTTTTGTCTGGATGACCTGTCTTTTGATGAAGAGTGGAGATTTGAAGTCGTCCACTATCAGTGTGAGAAGATCAATATGTGATTATAACTTGGGTGCCCTTGTGTTTGGTGCATAGGTGTTGAATTACAATCACCTCGTGGTGGATATTTCCTTTGGTGAGTATGTAGTATCCTTCCCTATCTCTTGTGAATAGTTTTGGTTTGAAGTCTATTTTGTCAAATATTAAAATGGCTACACTGGTTTGTTTCTTAGGTCCATTTGCTTGGAATACCTTTTTACTACCCCTTTTCTCTGAGGTGATGTCTATGTTAAAGTGTGTTTCTTGGATGCAGCAGAAGGATGAATTCTGTTTTCAAATCCATTATATTAGCCTGTGTCTTCTTATTAGGAAAATGAGACCATTGATGTTCAGAGTTGTCAATGAGTATTTGCTAATCCCTGTTATTTTGCTGTAGTGTGGTTTCCCCCTCCCTTCTTTTGATTTGCTGTTCTGGGGTTATCTATTCCCTTTGTTTTCTTGGGTGAGGTTAACCTCTTGAGATTGAAATTTCCTTTTAGTGCCTTCTGTAGGCCTGAATTTGTACATAGATATTGCTTAAATTCTGGGTTTATCATGGAATGTCTTTTTTCCCCTTCATCTACCGTGATTGAAAGTTTTGCTGGATGTGGAAGTCTGGGCTGGCACCGTGGTCTCCTAGAGTCTATAGAACATCTATTCATGCCCTTCTGGCTTTTAGAGTCCACTGAAAAGTCAGATGTTATTCTAATAGGTCTGCCTATATATGTTATTTGGTCTTTTTCTCTTGCAGTTTTAATATTATTTCTTTGTTTTATATGTTTTGATTATTTTGAGTCAGGGGGAATTTCTTTTCTGGTCCAGTCTATTTGATGTTCTCTTTAATTCTTGTACCTTGATAGGTGCCTCTTTAGGTTGGGGAAACTTTCTCCTATGATTTTGTTGAAAGTATTTTCTGAGCCTTTGACCTGGGTTTCTTCCCCTTCCTTTATTCCTATTATTTGTAGATTTGGTCTTTTCATGGTGTCCCAGATTTCCTGGATATTTTGTTCCTGGAATTTTTTTTTAAGACTTAACATGTTCTTTGATTGAGGTATCCCTTTCTTCGATCTTGTCCTTAAAGACTGAGATTCTCTCTTCCATCTCTTGTTTCCTGTTCATGTCCCTGACTGTTTTTGCATAAATAAATATATTAATTGCATGAATGTGCACTTTGCTTCTTTGAGTAAAGTTATTCCAACATTTTTCAGACCATGTATATTTTATTCACATGGCAATATTTTCATTATCACTTTGCTCTTACACCCCCGACTCCTTTCTCCTTTTAGGAAGGCCTACTACTTTGGTTGACACAATGAAGAAAGCAGAAATGTGGCTCATTTGATCCTACTGGGATTTAGAGTTTCCTCGACCATCCTTACCAAACATTGAGTTGGTAAGGACATGTTGGATCATGTCCCCGAATTTAATTCCCAGTTTTCCCTCAGTTCGGATTTTCTTTTTTGGTTTTGCTTCCTTTCAAGTCTTGAACTGTTTTTTTGTCCATTTTATTTCACTAATTGCTTGATTTCCATAGATTCTTTAATGGATTTGTTAATTACCAATTTAAAGATGTCTAATGTATTCACAAATGCTATTTGGAAGTTCTTGTCTTGTGCTTCAGCTATATTGCATTTCTCAGGTTCTGCTGTAGTAGTGTTGCTGAGTTTTAGTAGAGACATTATCATGGCAACTGTTGTGTTATTATGCTGTCATCTAAGCATCTGGGTTTGGGAAGACTGTAATTCTAGCTGTTGTTGTCTGTTCCTGTCTTTGTTGGTGAGTGTTCTGTTCCTTGGTTTCTGTTGCCCTATCTGGTTCTTAGGAGAGTGTAGTGACTGTGGGTTGTCTTGTGGGGAATGTTTCTGAGATCCTGTCAGATGTGGCCTCTGCCAGTTCTGGATAGAATGTGTTTATTTGTATTGGGACTGAAACAGGATGGAGATGGGCTAGTAGCTGAGGACTCAGAGCAGGGGGAGAGAGCAGGGTGTGCCACCAGGATCTGCTTAGACTCCTGGGAATGGGGACAGAGAGGGAGGAGAGGCCACAGTCAGTAGTCTGATACAGAGGGGGAGTGTGACTGGAGGACTGGATTTGGAGATGAGGAGAGAGAAAGAGAGAGAGAGGGAGAGAGGTAGGAAGAGGAGGAGAGGGAGACAGAAAGATAGTGGAGATAGATAGATAGATAGATAGATAGATAGATAGATAGATAGATAGATAGATAGAGCGAGCTTGAGGGTTTCTGCCTGCTTCCCTGGCCAGTGTGGTTGGTGGGTTCCCAGGGAATGCCTGAGGAAGCCGAGGAAGGCTTTAGGAGACCTGCATGATCTGCTGGAGAGGGGGAGGGGAAAGGGAGGCTGCAGCAGGTGGGGATGGGACTGGGGTCAGGTTTGGAGGGGAGGAGGGAGAGTGGAGGTCTGAAGATGCATACCCGCTCCTTCTATTTGGATCCCTCCAGACTTCAGGGGAGATAGCTCTTGGTGAAGACTGAAACTGCTAGCGCTTGTCCGTGCCTTCTCCTGAAGATTCTGATAAACCAATAGACAAGCCCGAGTCAGGGCCATAATTGCAGGGCCATGGATTTTGGATCATGATCAGACCTCACATGCTCTGTTAGGATTGAAGTGTCAAGATGCTCTGTGTGAACTGTGAGCGCTGTGCTTCAAGTCTGTGAAGCTCCTTAGGCTCCAAAGTGCATACTCTAGGCAGGGAATGTTCTGGGGGAAACTGGAAAAGGTGATTTGCCTGTAGGTACATGGCCTCTTTAGCCACTTTAATTTTTATAATGCAAGCTACTTCCCACCTACATCCGCATCTGTAGAGTCATGACTCACCCATTTGTTCATTTACCATGTTTGCACTGAGGACATGTCTCCCAGGGAGGGATTGGTACCAAGAACTCAAAGATAAACTATCCAGGAGTTTGTTTTCCTGGCTGGAGAATATGATAAGTGCATTTGTGACCATGGGAGATCTGAAGAAAGCACTAGAATGCCACTTCTGGAGTGCAGAAAGGTTCACAGAGGCACTTGGGTCTAGTTTGGAGTTGGCTTGCTCCAGCTGGTTGGCACTGAGTCCATGCTTGACATCTTCTGTCTGTTTTATCTCTGCATCCATCACTTTCTTGGAGGACTAGTGACAGGACCAACTCTGGTGAAAGACTTGAGAAGCCAGTCAATTCTTCCTAGAAAATATATCATCCCTCCCATGTGAGATCTTTTAAATTGGACAATGCCATTGTATTGCCCCAGTAAACAATGGCTTAAATTCAGGTTTTGCTTTCAGGTGGCTGGAGGGTTGTTATTGCCTCTCGGATAGTAAGAACCCTGGTATTGGTCTGCTACCACTATTCCTAGATTCTAGGACCGGCCATAGCACTGTTGGGAAGAAACACTCCCTGGCCTTTATAATTTTAAGGGCCTTTTAAAGATAACCATGCATGATCAGGTTGGATCCTTAGTCCCAAAAGAGACTGCCCATAACTCAGGTGCCATGTTCAAGTTTTCAGTCAAGACAGTATAACCCCATGGGAAGGAGTCTATTGTTAGGGAACTGATGGCTTGGGATGAAAATGATGCCACTTGTCAGTTTGAGTTGAATCAAATGAGACTAGATCCATTCAGGGTAGTGTAACTGTAGTCTGTATTTGATTTAGAATCACCATGGAAACATACCCCTAAATGTGTCTCTGAGGGTGTTTCCAGAATGGCTTAAATGAGGAGAGAAGAGTCACTCCTCCCTGAGTCTGGGTGGTCCCAACCTGTGAGCTGGGTTTAGGAACTGAATAAAAGGAGAAAGCTAGCTGAATACATTGCCCTCTGCTTCCCCATTGGGGACACAATGTAACCAACTGCCCCACCCTCCTGCCCACCATCCACGCCATGATGGACTGCACTCTCAAGCTTGAGCCAAAATAAATCCATTTTATTTTTATAGATGTGCTTTTGTCGGGTATTTTATCACAGCAACGAGAAACTTAAATAATCCTCCATCCCGAGCTGCATTTTTCTTTGTGAAGGCCCCCTTCAGACTACACAAGACGCCTTTGTATTTTGGTTTCAACAAAGTGTGGAACAGATTCTTGTCAAAGTGGACTCATAAGCTACAATACTGCCCATATTTACACAGACGCCAAGACACACAGGCATACAAGAGATGTTCATTAGACAAGGAAAGTGAGAGCTTGAAGGACTCCACAGCTCCCCGTGCAATGCCACGTTTATGTTGCTGGAGGCAGTCAGTTCTCTGCTTTTGAATCAAGACTGGGTCCATCTTATAGAAGTGCAATGAATGCAAGCTGCTGTTTTCTTATCCTAGGACTTGGTGGGCTATGTCTTCATGGGTAGGGTGAACTATTTGTGACCCAGGACTATTTAGGAATGATGCTTCCTTAAGTGACTAAAGAGAACTATCCAATGAGGAGTCTGGGTACTTTCTGTCCAACTATGGTTGGATTTCTGGTTCTGTCTTGCTGGCTTTATTGTCCTACTATAACCTAGGGAGAGAGGAAACAGTCTCCTTCCCGTAGAATTCTGGGCCACCCCTGACATCTATCTGAGGTTAACATGATTATGTGTAGTATGTGAGCTGAGGAGGTTAAGGTTCATTTTTCGAGCCAGGTTTCCCTTTGGAAATACCCACATCTCTATGGAAACGCCTCCTCCAGTAGAGGTGAGCTGATTCTAATTTGGAGCCCTTGTGGGAATGTCACTGATAAATCCCCTGGGGCTGGAGAAGGGAGGAAAGCTGTGTTCTTGGGAAGACAGAGGAGGAGAGCTGGGGAAACCTCACTGTTTTGTTCTTTTGTCAGCCTATTCCAAGAATCCTGAGGAAGACCCACCGTTGGCTCCCCAAGATCCTTCCCCATCATTCGGCGTTTCACTCACTTTATTAGTTATTTTTCTCATTTTCACAATAGAATTCGTGTCAAGAAGCAATTTTTGGGAGGTGAGGTTTATTTTTGCCTATGGTTTGAGAGGCAAACAGAGACTGGGGAGCCCTGCTGGCACACCACACCTGGGAAGATTGGGACGTAGAGACTAGACAGGAAGGAGGGCTGGATGTGAAGACTCAAGGCTACCACATCCATTTCCTCCAAAATCACCTCCTGACATTTCATAACCTTCCCAAATGGAGTCATCAGCTATGGACCAAGTATTCAAAAGCCTGAGCTTATGGGGGGACATTCCATATAAAATCCATGCCAAATAATGAAATAATTTTAAAAAGCCAAATTATTCCAAATGTAGTTTTTATTTATGTTTTTTTGGGGGGCATGTTGAGACAGGGTTTCTCTGTGGCTTTGGAGGCTGTCCCAAAACTAGCTCTTTTGACCAGCTGGTCTCGAACTCACAGAGATCCGCCTGCCTCTGCCTCCCGAGTGCTGGGATTAAAGGTGTGCGCCATCACCTCCTGACCAAATGTAGTTATTTTGGAAATGCAATTTGCATTAATTGCTGGAGTGCTAAAATATAACTATAAGAAAAACTAGAATCACTTAGGATGATCAGGTAATTGAAGTGAACCATTAAATGGGGACTCCAGGGTATTTCTGTTCATTTTCAGAAGCAATTGTGACTCTTTTTTGGATGTGTTTGCCTGGTACCTTCTCCCTAGGACTTCCATTCGTAATATGTCTAGGGAAATGTCTATAAGGTTGGCAAATAGGATTTACTTCATTTAGAAGAGGATTATAAAAGAACAGTGTGTGAAAAGTGATAAGCTGTTGTAAGAAATTTCAGAGGGGAATCAATGGAAATATTTGAAAGAGAGTGAATAAAGCTGAAGAGGCCGTTGCCCATGAGGGAAGGCTTCCTTGTCTATATTAAAGTTGAGGAGGCTTTGCCCACCAAGTAAGGCTTCCTTGCCTATATTAAAGTTGAAGAGGCTGTTGCCCATCAGGGAAGGTTTCCTCCCTGCATTTTGTTGGGAAGTTCTACCTGGATTCCCAGAGGGATCATGGTTACTCACCTTGTGAATAATTCAAATATTTCAGCATCATGTCAGCACCACGGCAGGGGCACCAAGCTGTCTAAGATGTGGACTGGGGTATCTAGGAACTCACAAAAGGAGGCACTGTGGGATCATTCATTCTGAGAGCAGACTCTATGGTGTGGTGGTTTGCACGATGTCACCCGTAAATCTCAGTCATTCTCGTAGTTGGTGGCACCATTTGGGTAGATTTAGAGGGTATGACCTTGATGGATGAGTATGTCACTGGGGGCAGGCTTTGAGGTTTTAAAGACCAAGCAGTCTTTGCAGTGCACTGTCTGTGTATTACCTGTGATTTGAAATGTGAGTGCTCAGCTGTTGTTACTGCTCCAGTCGCCATGGCAACCTGCTGCCGTGCTTCTCCATCATGGTGGTGATGGACTCTCTCACCCTCTGTAATCACAACCCAAAGAAACACTCCTTTCTGTAAGTTGCCTTGGTGTGGTGTTTTAGCTCAGCAGTAGAAAGGGGACTACTGTATGGTGGGAAGGATTTACCATCCAAGGCTGTCACTGGCTCAGTCACTGGACAATCCTTTCTTCCAGCTATTTCTATAATTCTTTGTGAATCTCAGCCTCTGAATCTAACCCTCATTCCAGCGGTGTCATTTTCTCTTTCCTCCTTCCTCAGGCCGCACTTAGGGCAGCTTTAAGTATACGGAAAAAAAAAAATTAAGCGTTGAGTGCAGAGTTTTTCCTACTCTTGTCCTTCAGTCTCCCGCTCTAGCAGTGTTTCGAATCATGATGGTGCATTTGGGGGTGTGGTGTGCATGGACATACATGTGCACGTCTGGGAAGGTGGGGGTCAGAGGTCAATGTTAGCTGTCTTCCTTTGCCGTTCCCTGCTTTATCTTTTGAGACAAGATCTCTCACTGAACTGAGAGCTCTGTGATTCAGCTGGACTGGCTGGTCCATGAGCTTCAAGGATCCTTCTGTCTCCGCACATGTACTGCTTCTCTCCCTGATTACATGGGTGCTGGGGACCCACACTTTGGTCCTTAGGCTTGTGCCAACACTTTAACTACTGAGTCATCTCACTCAGATCTCAGAGCTGTCACCGGGATTCACTCTTGTTATAACACTGGACATCTTGTGGGTTTTGACAAATGCAGAGAGCATGTGCCCACCATTCCAGCATAATGTAGGAACATTTCACTACCAGAATAGTTCAGTGCTTTGTACAATTCACCCTTCCCTTTTGGTAAGCCCCGGTAGCTCCTGGTTTGTGTTTTGTCTTCATAGTTTTGCCTTTTCTGAACACCAGAGTTGGGAGTCCTACTGTGAACAACCATTGTCAGCCTGGTTTCTTTCTCCAGGTAACATGCATTTACACTTCCTTCTTGTCTTTTCATGGCTTATTTCCTTTTAGTGCTGAATACTGTTTCACCCCCCACCCCCAGGTATCTAGAGCTCCCAGGTACCTCCTAGTGCAGAGACAAGAGTTAACGAGTATGATTATCTGGAGGGTCAACATCCCTTGGGCATTGAACTTGAAAAAAGTGTTTCCACTGGGGAGAAAATCTCTTTGACGTTCTTCCTCGTGATGACATTCGGTAGTTGTTTTTACCCTGTTGTAATGGATGGAGGAAGCCCTGGTTTCTTTGTGCGATGCACCATTTTGCCTCTGTGGTATTGCAGTCAGCAGTTGGACCTGCCATTGTTGCTGCTGATCTGAGCTCTGCCATGTGTTATTGCCCTGGGTGACATGGACAGTCCTGAATGTGGGCTATTTTGGCTGCTGCAAGGTCTTCACTTACATCTAATTTTATTCATGTGACCACTGTGGTCCCTCCTGGTCAAACATGTTACTACTCCCCTCTGTGTCAGTAATAAAATCTTAGTTCAGGATCCCCAAAAAAAGCTTGCCTGAGGGTACAGAAAACAAAGCTAGCTACAAGCCATAGAACCAGGCAATGGTGATACATATCTTTAATCCCAGAAGCCATACTAGCTAGTCATAATGTTAGGTGGTGGTGGTACACACCTTTAGTCCTAGAGCTCAAGATACAAGCAGATGGATCTCTGTTAGTTCAAGGCCACACTGACCTGCGTGAAATTGATACAGTCCTAAAGAGAAACAGCTCATACAAAAGTGATCTCAGCACTTTGGATTTGAGAGGTATAAAAATAAGGGGCAGCAGTCTGGGATTCCTGTCTGAGGCTTGGTGGAGAGATTTATTCTCCATCCACCCTGAGGAGAGGACCATCCTTTCAGCTGAGGTAGAGGTGAGAACCAGTGGCCTGGCTGCTTTCGTTTTCTGATCTTCAGCTTGGAGCTTAAACCCCAATATCTGTCTCTAGGTTTTTATTTTTCATATTACACTTGGGTTCCTGCCATACCAGGGGGTCAGTTGGAGGGAGCTCTGTGTGGTTTTCTGTGGCAAGATGATGCACTCACCCTGAGAAGGACTTTTTGTTCAGTTACTGCTTGTATCTAGGTTTCAATATAACAAAGCAAAAGATTGCAAAGGATCTCAGGAGTATCTCATTAATTAGTGCTGCCTGTAGTGTGAGAATTAAATGGGGAGCCCTCAATCTCTTATGCTCCTTCATTCTCCGTTCTTTGACTGGATACTTCAAGGGAACTAATTTTGCAACTTTAACTTTTAATTTCTGATCTTAGATGCAGAAAAAATCCACCAAGATCCCCTTGAAATTCTGCAGAAGGAACACTTACAAATTAAAACAATGGACTCTTAGCAATGATGCATGGATTATAAGAATGCATTGGGATAAAGCTTGATTGTGATGCTTGACTTCAGTGTCTTTAGTTACAGTTTGCAAATTCACTTATTTCATGAGATTATAGCTGGACAGTCTCTGTTGTTTATTTTTCTTTTCTGTCTAGATTGTCCTGAAAACAGTATTTTCTAGAGTTAATACAGCTGGCCAGACCAGTAGGCTCTCATTCATCTCCTGTGGGCTGTGACACATGCTGTCTGCTGAGATATAATGGCTGCAGGCTTCATAATAATGTCTCATAATAATGTCTAGTGTGTCTGTTTATAGAAAAGGAATTCACTGGGTCTCATTTCCTTTAGGGGAGGAAGGAGATGGTTGCAGGTATTTGGGTATCACCCTGAGCATAATTATACTCAAGCATGAAAAAATATGAGAAACAGGATGAGGCACTGGACATCGCAGATTCAAGATCTAGATTTTAATTCCAAATACCAGAGGAAATATTTGAGTTGTAATAAGAATGAGATGGTAAAATAGATAGATACCTTGAAATAGTCTGTGGAAAAAGTGATTGAAGCATTTTTTTAAAAAAAAAAAACTTGTGGGTTGGTTTATTTTTTCCAAAGTTAGATTTTTACTTTTCTCTTTCGAAAATTTAACTGTAATGTCGAGGTTATGTGTCTTTAACTTAATCGGTGGGATGGCTTTGCCTTTGAGATCACTTTTAGACAGATGGCCTTTTTTATTGTTGTTATTCTTGAGAACTTCATGCATGTGTGCTGCATCTACGTCACTCCAGCCTTCCCTCATACTCTAAATCCTCCCAGCATCCCAGCCCAAATTCACAGTCTCTTCTCTTATTACTGTGACATGTATATGCATATGTATATGTAGCTGAATCCTTTTGGCTTATGTACGTGTATCTAGGGATGACCACTGTGGTTGGAGTTTGTCTCTGGGGGAAACTGATTCTCTCACTTAACATCCACTGATAACCTGTAGCACTTCATGTAGGGGTTGGGCCATGTGGAATTACCCCTGTCCATGCTGAAATGTCAACTGATATCTTGTGGGACTTATTCAGGCAGCCGTATTGTTGCAAGGCCATGGGTACATTTTCCATGTCTAGGGGACATGTCAAGGGGACACTATCTGATGGCAGATATCCTGGGCCTCTGGCTTGTACACTCTTTCCATCACCTCTTCCATGATTTTCCCTGAGATATATAGGTAGATGCATAGGGGTGGAGTTTGTGTTGCAGACTCATTTGGAGCTGGGTACCTATAGTCATTTATTCTATGCATTTTGATCTCTGTAATAGTTGTAGACTTTCTCTCAGCAGCTGACTGGGTCAATACTGTCTTAGAGATTCAACTTTTGACAACTTTTAAAATTAGATTCAAGCTCCTCTGGGTCTGCAACTCACATTCAAATTCTCATGGTCATTTGTTCAATCATTTTCCTTTGTTGTGACGATTGATATTTTCATCTGTCCAGTCCTATGAGCTTCACCCAGCTGTTTTGCTGAGTTCTTAGCATCTCTGCCATGGTGACTGTCCTTGGGGATGCTTCTCATCCCCTTGCTCCATCGTATTATTACTCTCTTTGTCCATTACAACAATATTAGCAAATGACAATATTTATTTATAATACCATCAAAGCTTTCTGAGTGTTTTGAAGCTTCTCATGAGTTCAGCCGCAGGGCAACACAAGCTGTAAGTTTTAACACAGCAGTTTCATTTGCCAGTCTGAGGGTGTCTCTTGTGTAGCTTGTGCTGTGTCCTCATCAGCCAGCAGCAGGGAATCCAAGGTGCTTCTTCGTGGCCTGGTTCTTGGGAGGGGACATGACAACCTAAGAAGAGCCCTGATGAAGAGGGACAATATGGCGGCTACCACATGGCTTCCCACTGGCTAGACACATGCGTTTTCACAAACCCCTTCACCTTCTCAGGGTCTTGTACATAGTCAGGAATAATAGACCCTGTGGTATGTATCCCAAATGTTGGTGTCTATCATGCTATGGAGGTGTTTATATTGTTAGGTGATAGAGAAGACTGACTTAATAAACTAGGTATACGTATATTGTGGGATGGAGGGTCAGAGTTTGGCAAAGGTTAATTTATAATTTGGGCACATTAAGAGAGCAGTGGTTGAACCTTTGACAATATCCAACACCCCTTCATGATAAAGGTCCTGGAGAAATCAGGGATAACAGGAACATACCTCAACATAATAAAAACAATATACAGCAAGCCAACAGCCAACATCAAATTAAATGGAGAGAAACTCAATGCAATTCCTCTAAAATCAGGAACAAGACAAAGCTGTCCTCTCTCTTCTTACCTCTTCAATATTGTCGTTGAAGTTCTAGCTAGAGCAATAAGACAACAAAAGGAGATCAAGGGAATACAAATTGGAAAGGAAGAAGTCAAACTCTCACTATTTGCTGATGATATGATAGTCTACATAAGTGACCCGAAAAACTCTACCAGGGAACTCTTACAGCTGATAAACACCTTCAGCAAAGTGGCAGGATGCAAGATTAACTCAAAAAAATCTGTAGCCCTACTATATACGGATGACACATTGGTAGAGAAAGAAATTAGAGAAACATCACCCTTTACAATTGCCACAAACAACATAAAATACCTTGGGGTAACACTAACCAAAAAAGTGAAAGACCTGTACCGTAAGAATTTTGAGTCTCTAAAGAAAGAAATAAAATAAGATACCAGAAAATGGAAAGATCTCCCATGCTCTTGGATAGGCAGGATCAACAGAGTAATAATGGCAATCTTGCCAAAAGCAATCTACAGATTCAATGCAATCCCCATCAAAATCCAAACACAATTCTTTACTGACCTTGAAAGAACAATTCTCAACTTTATATGGAGAAACAAAAGACCCAGGATAGCCAAAACAACCCTGTACAATAGAGGAACTTCTGGAGGCATCACCATCCCTGACTTCAAGCTCTATTACAGAGCTATAGTCCTGAAAACAGCTTGGTATTGGCACAAAAATAGACAGGTAGACCAATGGAATAGAGTTGAAAACCCTGATATTAACCCACACACCTACGAACACCTGATTTTTGACAAACAATCCAAATATATACACTGGAACAAAGAAAACATCTTCAACAAATGGTGCTGGCATAACTGGATGCAAACATGTAGAAGACTACAGATAGACCCAAGCCTTTTGCCCTGCACAAAACTTGAGTCAAAATGGATCAAAGACCTCAACATAAACCCAGCCACACTGAACCTACTAGAAGATAAAGTGGGAAATACCCTCGAATTAATCAGTACAGGAGACAGCTTTCTGAACATAACACCCGTAGCACAGACACTGAGATCAACAATTAATAAATGGTACCTCTTGAAACTGAGAAGCTTCTGTAAGGCAAAGGACACAGTCAGCAAGACAAAACGGCAGCCGAAAGACTGGGAAAAGATATTCACCAGCCCCACATCTGACAGAGGGCTGATCTCCAAAATATACAAAGAACTCAAGAAGCTATTCTCCAAAACACCAAACAATCCAATTAAAAAGTGGGGTACAGAACTAAATAGACAATTCTCAATAGAGGAATCTAAAATGGCTGAAAGACACATAAGAAAGTGTTCAACATCCTTAGCCATCAGGGAAATGCAAATCAAAACAACTCTGAGATACCATCTTACTCCTGTCAGAATGGCTAAAATCAAAAATACCAATGACAGTTTATGCTGGAGAGGATATGGAGAAAGGGTAACACTTCTCCAGTGCTGGTGGGAGTGACAGCTTGTACAGCCACTTTGGAAATCATTATGGCGACTCCTCAAGAAAATGGGAATCAGTCTACCACAAGATCCAGCAATTCCACTCCTAGGCATATACCCAAAAGAAGCACATTCATACAACAAGGACATCTGTTCAACGATGTTCATAGCAGCACTATTTGTAATAGCCAGAAACTGGAAGCAGCCTAGATGCCCCTCAACCGAAGAATGGATAGAGAAAATGTGGCACACTTACACAATGGAGTACTACTCAGCAGAAAAAAACAATGGAATCTTGAAATTTGCAGGAAAAAGGATGGAACTCAAAGATACCATTCTGAGCGAGGTAACCCAATCACAAAAAGACAAACATGATATGTACTCACTCATATATGGATTTTAATCATAGAGTAAGGGATTACCAGCCTATAATCCACACTGCCAGAGAAACTAGTAAACAAGGAGGACTCTAAAAGAGACAAACTTTGTCCCCTGGAGAAGGGGAAAGGGTCACGATCCCCTGAGCAAATTGAGAGCATGGGAAGAGGGGGTTGGGAGCTACGAGAATGAGAAGGGAAGAAGAGGAAGGATGCAGAGGTCATGAGGGAGCAGAAAGGTTGAGTCAGGTGTAGATTAGAAGAAAGGATATGTGATAGGTAGAATTTTAGTTGGGGGGGTGATAGTGGAGGAGGGGAGGGAGAAGGGAACTGGGATTACCATGTAATTCAATTGTGTTTGTAACTCAAATAAAACAAAAAAGAAAAAAAAGACACTGAAAGAGAGAGAGAGAGAGAGAGAGAGAGAGAGAGAGAGAGAGAGAGCAGTGGTTGCAGGTGTTGGTGGCCACGCCTTTAATCCCAGCACTCGGAAGGTAGAGGCAGGCGGATCTCTGTGAGTTCGAGGCCAGGCTGGTCTCCAGAGAGAGTGCTAGGATAGGCTCCAAAGCTACACAGAGAAACCCTGTCTCGAAAAACCAAGAAAGAGAGAGAGAGGAGAGAGGAGAGAGGAGAGAGGAGAGAGGAGAGAGAGAAGAGAGAAAGAGAGAGCAGTGGTTAATAATATGTAACAATTTTAGCAATAGACTATCATAGCGTGAGTGAGCAGATGAAGCATGGGGCTCAGAACCACCTGCAATTTCTGGCACCCACGGGATTTTTAGAGCATACCCCAGAAAATACCAGGGGTGCCTATGTTAGAGCCAGAGGCCACTTTTTGAATAGGTGTCTGTCTTTACCTCTCACATTGGGAACCTGACCCATGGAGACCAAGTCACTTGTCACAATCAGCGCCATGTCTGGACCTAGTGCTCCTGTCTATGTCACCACAGGTCTGAACTTCTGAGTAGGCAGAATAAAGAACTCCACTACAGAAGGTCACAGTGGCTGTTCTCAAGCCCAGGAATGGGCCGAATGTTTCATAATCCAGTCAATATGAGGCTCCATCTTCCAGTCCAGGCTTTCTACATACTAGATAAGCCTAGTGGACATGGTAATTCTGTTTTTCAAAGTTTCAGAGTACAAAAGAGCTTGGATTTTATTATCTAATTGTGGCTGATTACCAAGTGGGTCCTTTGTTCTTGGAGAATCATACTTGGTTAATTTTATATATCCTCCTCTCCTTCTGTGCCCTAGGCACCACCCAGCTGGTATTTTGTCTTTTCACGAGTCCTTTCCCTAGGTGCCAGTAGCACAGTCTCATGTGACAGGTACTTTGTAAATAATTAACCAAGGGAAGCACATATTTCAGATGCACCAGGCAGAAGAGTGTGGTGGTTTGTCAGTCCAAATGGAATGAGGGAGAGATGTTTTCTGAGAAATCTGTCACTGTAAGCAGACAATGATGGCCATGATGAGTCCTAAGCTTTCCCTTTGACTAGTGTTTTCAGCACTATATATATATGTATGTGTGTGTACATATGCATACATACATACATAATCATATATGTAGACATCCTGTGCACAGAATGTTTTTGACTGTGATCGTGTTGGACTCCTTGAACATTTTATTAACTTATTTATTAACAATGTATTAAATTAACATCTTTATGTGCTTCCTTCATGGACTAGTGAACCACTACCAACACGATCCCACCATGGAGCCCAAAGTCTAGGCAGTGCTTGGTGGCCCCTTTTCATTGTCAGTGTAGTTCAGCCATAGACACTGCACACCACCTTTAAAATATGTCCCTACTACAACTATGTCCCATCTGCCCAGCTGAGGCTGTGTGCCAAATCACCAGCATTGCTCACTTGGGGGCTGTACTGACTCCCATTTCCTTCTTGTATGAGTTACTTTAAATAAATTTTCTGTGACAAAACCCCTGGAAAATGCATCTGAAGGAAGGCAGGTTTAATTTTGCCTCACAGTTTGAGGATGGAGTCCATCATGGAAGGAAAGGCTTGGTGGCAGAAGCAGGAGTCAACTGGTCGCATTGCATCCACAGTCAGGAAACAGATAACTCATCATCCCATTTGCCATTCATTGTCCCATTTGACAACTATATGACCTCATTAGGTAAGTAAGATGAATATTATTATCTTAATGGTACAGATGGGATAGGAGCCCCTTCTAGCAAATTTGGTGAGCCTATAGTCAAACTGTGTAATCTAGACCAGTTAGAAGAACTATTGTATTTCAGTGGGTCCCAAACTTCAGAGTATATTAATATTTATTTGATTTCTGAATTGTTATATTTGGGTGCAGCCTAGAAGTCTGTGTTTACAGCAAGTAGTAGGAATGACTCAGATTGTGTGTGTGTGTGTGTGTGTGTGTGTGTGTGTGTGTGTGTGTGTGTGTGTGTGACCAGAGATGAAACTCAGGGCCTCATGCATGCTAGGCAAATGCTCTACCCCTGAGCTCCATCCTCAACACGATTTGAGGAAATTCATCTTTAAATACAGTGAGGGTCTAGATCATGAAGAGGCACAGTAGCCTGGCCCCAAAGAGACCTCACCATCTGCTTTGAGAACTACTGCTTTTTATGCTAACAGAGTGCCTGGCACAGCATCGATGTGATGCTCACCAAATGCTCATTCATTTAACAAATTCATTAACAAATCTCAAGTCAGTGTCAGTCACTCCACACAGAATTAAAGCATCTAGGGCTACTGAGATGGCTCAGTGGGTACAAGTGCTTGCCACCAGCACCAATAACCCTGAAACCTACAAGGTAGAAGAAGAGAACCAAAATCTACAAATTGTCCTCTTACCTCTGGATCCGTGAGCCATAGTGCACACATGCCTTCACTACAAACCCTTATAAATGTTAAAACAAAGTTAAAAATAATTGCACCAAACTTTCTAAGCATAGAGGAAGAGGCCACAGGCATTGGACACAGCAGCACCTCAGCTTTACTGCAGCATTGATCAAAGAGCCTTACAAGTGTCTACAAGAAGACAACAGCTTCTCAGTCTCCTCTTGCTGGGTAATTGTTAAAGCTGGGTTGAGGCTGTAGCTCAGGAGCAGAGCAGTGGTCTAGCATGCTTGAGGACCTGGAATCCATCTCCAGCATAGAATCCTAACTCTCATGGTGATTGTGTTAAGAAGGAGAGAGCAGGGGTATTCTTCCATGACAGCATGGAGGAAGAGGAGGCAATAAATGGAACTCGACCTCATAGTGCTTCCTTGTCTGAAGAATGGAGTTGCTTGCCTTTGCCTTACCTTCATTGACATAAAAGACACCAAGGCCAAAATCAACTCATAGTTTTCTACTTATGTACAGTGTTCACATTTCTCTTCTTTTGGCTTTATGTCCTTGTGTTAAAAAGTCACCGTGTTAGAGGTGACTGTGATAAAACTGGGACACACCCTCTGATGGAGAGGGTTCTTCATACAGTTGGCTGGGTGTATCAGAACCACCTGTGGGACTTCATGTGTGAGCTTCATGTGCTCATGTGATCATGTTAGAAAAGCTCCCATATCCTGACGGGGGCACACGACTGTTCTAAACTTCAAGCCCCCTTTGTCATCAGTCATGCAGAGACTTCAGGCATTTGTCCCCAAAGGCCTGCATTCTTAGTTAACATCTGGTGCCCTACTCCCCCCAGAGCTCTTATCACTTGACTCCAGATACATTAATTTTAAAACATGGAGAAAATACTGGTTGCCCAGTGTAGAGGAGCAAAGATGTCTTCTCTTTGCTTATCACTGGGGTCACAGCTGAGATTCCCATAACAAAAGACAGGCCAACAAGAGAAAAGCATACACGTGTACATGACACAGGAGCCTTCAGTAATAAAGACCAGTAAACTTGTGTGTTTTAAACATTGTTTGATGGAGCAGTTGTGGATGGCCGCAGGGAAGTGTGATTGATGGGAAAGTGTAATGAGATGGTAACGAGTTTGCAGACTTAATGAGAGCTGTTTGTTCAGATTCTCTGGGAGTTCTTCTTGATGAAAGAAGGGCATGTCCCTCATGAGGGTCTTCCTGCTGCTGGAGAGAAGGGCAGGAGAGGTCAGAGTGACCTTCCTGCTTCTCTGGTTTCTGAAGGTCAAGATGCTGTATCTGGGGGCAGCATAGCTTGAACCCCTTAGAGCTTAGAGGCTTGAGTGAGGACCAAGGTCAGTTACTGCATGATAGAGCATCTTGGAAGACTCAACAGCATACAGTGTTCCCACTTTATCATTGTGTGGGGCACTGAGCTGCAGGGCTATATCCTCCCTGTTGATTTTGGTCCCTCTGTTTTGTGTCTTCACAAGAGAACACAGGGGAGATGACCTGAAGGAAGACTTCCTCACACAGTCCAAGCTCTTCTCTCTGCCTGCTGTGTAAGCTCACAGTTGACAGGATTTCCTCCCCAGGGCCTTCTAAAGTGTAAACAAAGTATGGTCACACTTGGCACTTAGTCATTCGCAAATGTGACCTTGTGTCTCCTGGGCTGCTCAGTTTTCCAGAGTTCCCTGGCTGTGTGTTCTGTCAAAAAGAAAAAGAGTCAAGGAAGGGGCAGATCACAAACCAGGAACAAAGAGTTGCAGTAATTTTTTTTTTTTTGAAGCAGGGTTTCTCTGTGTAAAGTCCAGGCTATCATGGAAATCACTCTGTAGCTCAGACTGGCCTCGAACTCAGAGATTCACCTGTCTCTGCCTCCCAAATGCATGTGCCACCACCTCCCCGCAAGGCGCAGTAACTATTAGTGCTTCCTCCTCATTAGGCAAGCTGGATTCGGAGTGATGAAAGTGCTGGGATTCAAACAGAAAGAGGGCTGGCGAGATGGCTCAGTGGGGAAAGGTGTCTGCTGCCAGCCCTGAAGATTCTTTAGGACCCAGTAATTCTCTGACTTCCACACATGCCATAGCACAAACACATGCACACACATGCACAATAACACATGCACGAACATACATGGGATAAACAAAAATGTAATAAAACCCTTAAAATTCAGTGTGTTATGGACAACAGGTTCTTGGGAGCCAACAGCCAGGTTCTTAGTTGCCCATCAATTATAAGGTACTTTGTTCAAATATCCCTTTCCTTAGGAAAAATATTGATTAGAAATAGGAGCTGAAGTGATAGGAAACAGCATGGAGTGAGCTACATGTAATCCGGCAGGAGCATCCTGGGATAAGGTGCCAGGGACACATGCCCTACACAGGTCCTGGAACTCTCCGTTTTCTAACAAACTGTAATGATGGTCTTGAAAGTGTCAAGGAACTGAGACAGGTATGTTACGATAAATCTTTCCGCCAAAAGCTGCCTGAGCCCCACCGCCACGTGTGAGCTTTACACCAGCCGCCCACCTGAGTTAGGCCCAAATGAATACACAGAAACTTGTTAGGTTCAAAGCTGCTTGGCCAATGACTAGGATTCTCATCTGTTAGCTCAGTCTCAATGATCATAAATCTATATATTTTATAAGACTTATCTTATCGGACACCTTATTGGCATCCCTCCTTGCTGGTGGATCACATTGTGCTGCTGGAGCAGGAGCAGAGGGGAAAAGAGGGGTGCTTCCTGTTTCTCCTTCTTTAAATATGAATCTCCTTGCTATGTCACTTCCTGCCTGGATCACCACTTCTCTACTACATTTCCCAGAATCCTCTTTGACTCCTAGTTCTGTCTAATCTGCTGTCTCATTGGCCAAACAGTATTTTATTTAACAATCAATAAGATAAACATACACAGTACATTCCCCATCATCTCCTCTTTTCTGTCTAAATAAAAGGATAACTTATTTTGTAATAACTGAAGAAAACTATAACCATACAGGTATGTGCACAATTCTAGGTGGAATGAACAGTCTCATCACATCTGTTGTACACACTGGTCTTGGATAAATGGTTCACTGCATTCCAGGCTTAACTGATGGTTTCTGGATAAACCCAGTCACATGTATATCTTAAAGCTACAGTTTAGGGGCATCTCAGAGTGGGTATCATTTTGAAATCTGAGTCAAGAACTGCATGGAGCTCTTTCTTAGGTTTATGGTACAGCTGGGCAGTGTATGATCAGAGACAATGAGCTGGGGGAGCCCTGAGTACCTATGGCTGGAGCAGAGGCAAGGCTGAAAAAGGGGGTTAAGTCTATCTGGATAACATTTTCAACATTGTTTCTACACAAATGTGTCATCTCTAGGATCATCACATGGCAAAAGGGATGCACTTGTAGATGTGAGCTTGTAAACACCTAATTTGGGGTGATAACTGAAGTGGGCTTAATATTTAATCTATAAAGATACATACTCTAATAAACACAGACACAAGCAGTCTCAGGAAGTATTCAGGATACACTGTGGTGAGAGTGGGTATCAGAGCAGGTGACTCTTTGAGTGCATCCCCACCTTCTCCTGAAAGGACTGCCTTCTCTCAGGAAAATGAGGCATGAAAGGACACAGTAACTTTTAAGATCTAAGCTGGCATAGCTACAAACAATTCTGTGCAAATTCTTTAGAGAATTATATCCATGGGATGCCTTGCAGTTTTGCCTGTGTTTTCCTTTCATTTCTAAAGTTTGGATTCAACTTCCAGGACTTACAGTCTTACTGTGTGAAATATGAAATACTCTAAATTGACAGAGAATTCTCTCCTTCTGTCTCCATCTCTGTCTCTGTGTGTACATACATGTATGTGCATGTGTATTGATGCTAGAGTTCCATCCTTAGGAGCTGTCCCCATGGTTTATGAGACAGGCTCTCTCATTGGCTTACCACTCACCAAGTAGGTTATGCCTCTTGTCTAGGCTTCTTTAGCACTGGGATTCCAATCATGTTCTACCATGCCCAACTTTTTATGCATGGATGCAGGTCCTCATGGTCACACCACAAGCAATGTTACTGGCTAAGAACTCTTTGCGCTTCTTCCTATTCTAAAAAGAAATTAACCATGTGGTAATTTAAAAATATGCAAGTAATATTACTTCTCACCTGCATGGAACTGGAAATTGATGGCATAGAAACCAAAATAAAAGTGGTTGGAGGTTGAGCATATAGTTCAGTGGTGGGATACTTGCTTCGCATGCACAAGGCTTCCATCTCAGCACAGCAGAAACCAAACAAGTGAGCAAGTAAAGACAGCTCACAGTGACTCTGTGGGGTTCCACAGGATGCTTTGAAGATGAAGCAAGTGTGCACAGGTATTTGTTATCAAACCTTGGGGTCCAGAAGGTTTCAAAGAGGCAGAATTGTAATCAAGTTCATTTGGGAATACTTGCTGGATAGTCCCTTCCTCCTCCTCACCTTCTTTCCCTTCTCCCTTTTCCACCCCTCTTCCTCCTTCCTCCCCTCTTCTTCCTCCTCATCTCCTTCCTCTCCCTTAAGTTAACACCCCCTTTTCTGTATGATATAGCACCTAGAAGTCATCCTTGTGCTCCATCCTCCTTGCCCTAGTCCACCAGTTACAAATGATAATACAAGGCAATGATTAGGAAACCATGAATAGGATGCAAGCCTCAGGTTCTAGAGAAGGCAAGCCATACTGCACCAGTCTGTTTTCTGTGTCTGTAGAGAACTCCCCGAGACTGGGTGGTGTTCACAGCAGGAGGTGAGTTTAGTTCAGGGTTTTCGAGGCTCAAAATGCAAACGGCATATTTCAAGCTCTAGGTAGAGGTACGTTGACTCTACTAGTCACCTCTTGGTGGATGGCATCATAGCAGCAGGTATCATTGTTCTCTTTTAAAAGGCTTGTTCTTTAACTGTAGTATTACCCAAACAGACAGAACACTTATGAATAGAGAACACACATACAAAAGGCTCCTTAAGGATTTAAAGTATACAGAGGCTTTTCTGAACACATGCCCTATTGATCTTAGTAATGTATTTTGGCATGAGTATTTGTCTGGTAAACCTATGGGGTGGTTATTTTAAAAGCATTGATTTAGGCTTGGAAATTGGTTTATTATCTTTGTGCATGGTTGGGTACATGAACGAGTATGTTTGAGGACAGTCAGCAGCTCCTGTTGTGAGTCTTTGCCTTCCACATTGTTTGAGACAATCAACTGTCATTTGCTGCTGTGCACACATGGCTAGCTGACTCATGATCTTCCAGGGATTCTCCTGTCTCCCCCTCCCATCTCTCTTAGGCAGTTCTGGGATTACAGATGTGAGCCACCCATGAAGCTTTATGTGGGTTCTGGGGATCTGAACTCAGCTTCTCACATTTGTATTTGTTAAGCGGTACTTAGACATAGGTGTTTTCTTATGTGTTTTAAAGTGTGTTTGTGTGACATAGTCCAAGGGTGGAACTGAGTTTTGGGTTTTACTGTGTATTTATTTCTGTTTTTAAAGGTCATACTGGTCCATTATGTGTGTGTGTGGGGGGGGGGGTGTTGAGGGAGAGATTATACTAGGAAACTAAGATTAACCTTAAATTAACATTTTTTTCCTGCCTCAGATTCTCAAGTGCTAAGATCATAGGAGAGTGCCTTCCATATTTTTGTGACAATCTCTGAGAGTACTCATTGCCACTTATTATTTATTGTCATTGCTAAGTCTTTCCAATCTAAAGGTATCACCTATTTCCTAATTCTTAGTTTGTGTGTTACTGAGCACTGTTAAGTAGAGTAACACTTAATATATTCATGGTGGTGTATTTTGTGGGAGGTCAGTTACCAAGTGCAGATCTTTTTTCTCAGTCAGATAACTTAAGGTCTCCTGGAGGCTCACTTTCAAGCAGGCATTGGTACCCAAAGTTCCTTCCAAAATTACCACATTGCTTTCCTTTAGCCGGGGAGAGGCAGAGAGAAGCAGATCTTGGTGACCTCCACCCACCTGGACAGATGGGTCATTTCTATTGTGGTTACCTTCACAAGAACTTGTCATGTGACTCCCTTTCATGGCTGGGAAACATTCTTGGTATGGAGTTGGTAGCACAGGACTTTGAGTAGGCAGCAGGCTGTCTCTGTCACTCCAGGGGATGTGGAGGGCTGCACTCTAAAGTAAACCACTATTGTACTCATTGTTTAGGAGTTGTCTATGTGAGTCCCTAGGAGGAAATGGGGCAGCTAGATGGAGGAGTGGAAGGCTGTTTGTTATTCTTCATGTTTCAGATATTTGTTTTCCTTGAATGGTTTCCCTTCCAAGTGTGTGAATAATTCAAGAGTAATGAGCAGCTTAACTCGTAGATGCCTGATTCCTGATCCTTTAGGGACCCTCATGTGCTTGGGTGGACTGGGAAACAGTACTTTTAGCTCAATGGTAAGGAAGGGCCTTGTCTGATTTGCTGAGAGATTTTGGATTCTCTTGAAGGACAGGAGAGTCAAAGAGCCTGTCTAGAGCCTGAAGTTGGGTTAGCAGGTAGTCCAGACAGGGGTCAGTTAGCAGCCATGAACCAGGCCAGAGGATAAAGCCCTGAGGGAGATGGACAGCTGGGTGTCCCCATTTGAGGAGGACTGGACTTTGAAAAGAGTTTGTAGGTGAAATGAAGACATATCTAGCAGCTGGTTGTCTCAGAGGCAGAAGGTCAGCAATACTCTCATGCTTGTGGTTTGAAGGTGGTTGATTTTGTGCATAGCTGGGCAAGGAACCCTGCAATTGCACAGCTAGGCAAGTGCTCTACCAGTGAGGCTCATTCACATTCCAATCATTTCTTTATGGCTTGAGAGCTTAGATATCTCAAAACATAAAATGATCACCAGTGTGTGTGTGTGTGTGTGTGTGTGTGTGTGTGTGTGTGTGTGTGTGTGTGTGTTGTATGAACAGGTTCTATTACCATGAACATATCCATTCTTCAAGAAGGGCTCCTGTATAATTCTATGGGATGTCATCTCATCTTTGGGGAGGGATGGGAATTTAGGGAAAAATAGCTACATTAAACTTCCTTGGACTCCAAATACTCTCCTTAGGACCAACACACCCTTCCATGCTGGGGTGTCTTGAGCTTCTGTGCTCATCTGCTGGATGCTGGTGAGCATTTATTAGCACTTGACAGTGAAAATTCTCAGAGCCTCAGAGCTGCAGGAACTTCTGGGCATAGGACACCTTTCATTATACAATTGACTAGGTGTGTGCTGTGAAAGAGTCTTTGTAGGAAGATAGTCTTAAGTGGGACCCATTGATGATGGTAGAAATAATCAAAAAGCTTGTTTGTACATCTTGCCTTCCAAAGCATGCAATTTGGATGCAGAAATAAAGCATTAAAGGGTGACAGGCAAACTATTGACAAAATGAATGGGGATGGATTCTTTGGGTTCTCTTTGGTATGTATTAATTCATGTTCTATTGCTATGACAAAATACTTGACATTGTGTATAAAGATTTCTTCTGGAATCATCTTTAACCAAAGTATGGTAGAACTGTCCAGAATGGATGGCATAGGTTGCTCCTTGCTTTTTGTGGGGTAGGACTTTCTGTTCCCTCTGAGCCTTATTTGCACAGATAATGGATCTTGTGGTTTTTATCCCCCACGGAACATGTACTGATGGTATTCTATTGATTTGTGTCTGTTCCTCTTTAAAAGGTTTGCATCGGGAAAATATAAAGTAGACTATTAATTTTAGGAACGCCTACTGAAAAGTATCTTATTTATTCTTCCCCTAATTTTATCTTAAACCATAGGGCAAACTGTTCTCATGATGAATTCCGCATCATCAGAAAAAAAAAAAAAAAAACAAACCGGTGTGCGCACATCTGTGCCTTTTATGAGCAAATCTAAGCAGCCTGCAATCTTTTCATTGGGTTGAGAGCATGCCACTTGGTCTTCTCACTAGATTTCAAACTTGCCTCAGGTGAAGTTGTAATACATTTACTTGGCAGTAAACTTCAAGTAACATCCCATTTCAGATTAGAACCACTTGGTGGTGAACAGTGAACTGAAAGACCCCTGAAGAGGTACTTTCGTAGAGGGAGACTCACACCCAGGAATCAGCGAGGCCACGAACTGGATGTAAAAAACAAGAGGCTTTATTGGAGACTCGGGTACCCGGGGCGACTTAGCTTTTCTGAGGCCAAGCGCCCCGAGCCAAGGGAAAGGGGTCCTTATATAGGGAAAAAGGCGCAAGCTAGGAGCAGGGATTCTATTTGATGGTTCAAATGAGGCACAGAGCCATTCCAGATCAGCATATTCTCAAGGTCTGGTGTCTGGTACAACAGACTTGATTCCTCCCTCCGCGCCCAGGTGGCTGACCTTGGGGGCGGAGACCTTGGGACGGAGTGTTTCTCAACGGGGGGGGGCGTGGGGGCGAGGGGTGCCCTTTCCCTGCTCGGCCCCAGCCCCGGGGCGCGGTGCCAGGGCAGCCCCGCCTGGGTGAACCGGCTTGGGAGGGAAAACGGCAGCCGGGGGAAGTGGAGGCCGGCGGGGGCAGGGACAGCAGGATGAAGGTGAAGCAGGGCGGCTCTGCGGCAGCTCGCCCGCGCTGCACTCTCCAGCCCCTGGCCTATCTGGGCCCTGCTCAGTCCCCGACGTCCCCGACGCTGCCCTAGGTCAACTGCTCTTCTCAGCCCATCCCGGCTGCTCCAGAGAGAACACCCAGCATCAGCATAGGCGGGGGGAGACAGAGAGGCAGCGGGCCTTTCAGAACAACATTCCAATGTTGCTTGACTGACTTAATTTCAGTAAAAATGGAGATATTTATATATTTTGCTTCTTCCTGCTACAGGTATATGTCCATGCTGAGAAATCTGGGGCTTTCCAACAGATCAAAGTCCCGTAACTTCAGTGGTTAAAAGCTTTGAGACTGTGGAACATTCAAATTATTGGTGTACATAGATCAATATGACTGTCTGAATTAGAGCTTTTCCTGGTTTTTCTGGAGACTGTATTTAGCATTTCTAACAGATTTTGGGAGGCAGAAGCTTTATTGTCAAATAGGATTAGTGAACCCTACACCTCTTATTAAAGAAAACATTGCAAATGGGTTTTAAACAAAGTGCATTAAAGTGATTTCCCGCTTTACTCAAAGACAAAAAGTAAGGATGGCAGGTAGGGCAGAGTGTTCATGCTTTAGAGAGGACATGAACCCTGGGGTTTTGTTTATTTGGTCAGTTGCTATATATCTATATAATATATATATATATTATAGTTTCATTGTGTAGCCCAGGTTGGCCCTGAGCTCATGATGCTTCTCCTGCCTCAGACTGCCAAGTGCTGGGATTGCAGGTGTGTTCCACCACATCTGACAGAGATGTGTGTAGGGGAAGCTGTAGCCACGCCTTCTTAGGGGCTGGCTACAAGAGTACCTGAGGGCTGGTGAGGGCGTGGTCAGAGTGAGTAGGGGGACTGCGTTTTCGGTTTCGGTTTCTCTTTGCTTCTTGCTGTACAGACTACCACCGGCTGGCTGGTTCGCTCTGTAAGTAAGGCTTTTCCCTATTAAATACCCTTATATTTCTACCTGACTCCGTATTGGTAATTTCTTACTATAGATGTGTTTTAAATATGTTAATAATATGTAATACTTATGCTTACAGATAGAATTCTTCACTATAGTTCCAGCATAGACCTAGCGTGCCGTGTGCTCTGGTTTGGATAAAACATATCCCCTCAACTCCCCTATTGGCTCTTGAGTGTAGTTCTATCTATCCCCACTCACTAAGCTGGCCACATCTACTCTTGGGAGGGCTTTCTCTTTCTTAGTAAATGGTCTCCATGTCTACTTCTAAGAAACAAAAGACACTTGTGTCAGTGGTGTGCTTCCTAGATGGTGCTGATGTTGTAAGGTTGTTGGATCATGAGGATGCTGACCAATGGCTATGAGGAGCTGGAGCTTAGTTAGAGGAGGTAGTTCACTGGGTGTATGATTCCAAAGGGAATAGCTTGTTCCCGATGTCTCCCTCTATTCCTGACACCATTGCTCAAGGTGAGCAGCCTCCTCTACCCATGTTCCACCACTATGATACTTTGCCCTGCCCCAGCTGATAGCATATAGAGTTGAGAGATCATGGATGGGAACTTCTGAGGCCGTGAACCACAGTGAACCTTTCCTTTTAAAAATTGCTTCCTTGACATTTTGTCTCAGAGACACAAAGTCAACAGTGTGATAAAGTGAGCATGATTAATTCAACATTGAGAAAGTCATTTTATTGAAAATAAGATTTAACAGAAAATGAAACTTTTCCCATGTTAGTCCTTATCCGTTCATAAAACATACATATTCTATAAGTAGGACTATAGAGTCATTGATAATGTTTATAAATATACCTAAAGATGCCATTATTAATATGATGTGCTTTTCTTTCCTTTTTTTCCTACATTTGTTATCTCACTACTTTAGTGTGTTAATTCAGACACTGTCTTTGTCATTCCATGATCCTTAGTTACCTTTGAACCATATGACCACACAATTTGGAGGGCAGATGAGAAAGAATGCTGGGTATATTGGAGGCAGACAAACTAGAAATATTCAGTTAACATCAAAGAAAGGAGCTGCCTCTGAAGACCACCTTACTTTCAAAAGGGCTTTTAAATGTGTCATCATTCTTCACAGTGTTCCTATGGAGGATTGTTTTCTATAAATAATCAAGACCTAGAAGAGATGGATTAGATAATGTGATCTTTGTGTCCCAGCTTTGGACCAAATCTGTTAACAAATTGACCCAGTGCATACTGGTTTTTATTCCTATATTTTAAATTATTTTATCATATTATTTTACTGTAGTCTTTCTAAATACATAGTTTTAGTATATAATCTTGGCTGGCTTTGAAGTTAAGACTCACTCCTCAATCTCCCCAGTGCTGAGAATACAGGTAAATGCCACCACAGCTACCCTATTGTAATCCTAAAGAATTATTTATCCCCCGTGTCAGCATGATGCTGTAAGTTGTAACTGAAAATAAGTAGAAAATAGAGGACAAGAGAAAAACAGGAGCAAGGGGAAGGAAGACAAAGTCAGAGGTCAAAGAGGAAGATGCATTTGGCTGGCAGCCTTCAAACAGTCAAAGGCCAGAGGGGCGATCCATCAGGAGGATCCATGTCCATTAGAGAAAATAGTCGTGCTCAAAGATGCAAGGCTATGCTGAATCCAGAACTGGGTATCTGCCTTGGGAAAGCAAAAGGATGCTGTGAGAGGAACCACACCCCTATTACATTTCCTAGGAAAATAGTAGGGAGTTGGCAGTTGGATTCTAACACTTGAGCCTGTGCAGAGCAATCCCAGAACAACACACAGACCTTGCTACCTTAGGACTGGGAAGGCTATGACCTTTTGCCACTGCTGGAGGGGATCACAGAAAAGCACCAGGAATCCTCCCAAGAGGCAGGAGAAGCTTCATTTTGGAAAGAGTTGCTGTGAGACAGCATCTTCAACAAGACTGTTGCACTTGTGAACTCACAGTGGCTGTGGATGCCTGCACAAGACCTGCACAAGGTCAAGCCAATGGCCATTACATATTAGATGTAGGAGGAACTCCTGAAGCCCCACCCTTAGCTGAAGAGCTTTGGCACCTGAAAACTGCTGGGGTAGAGACTTCTCCCCTTCAGGAAGTTGCTCCAGGTAGGTTGCCCATGATCTAGTGGATGGCCCTACACCATCAGCATATAGACAGCACTAATTGAGCTCAGTGGGCCACAGAAGAGGACATGCAGTTAGAAGGGCATGTAGTGGAAAGTGGGAGAAGTTGAAGGAGTACAGAGGCTTGATATTGATTTGAATATGTTGTATACAAGCATGAAGTTCTTAGAGTGCCCTTAAAAGAGGTGCACAACCTGCCGACTCAGCTTCACTCACTATCCTGCTGGCCTCTTGCCATGTCAGCAGGCCTTTCTCAGGTCCTGTGCATAAGGAAGAGCCTGCTCCATCATCACAACCAGGGGATATTTGACATTACTTTTGTGCACCTTGCTATTGGCAGGTTTTGAAAATGATTCTTGGTTTTTACTTTCCACGTTTGTTTCCTTTGTCTTGTTAAATTTGTTGAGTTTGAGGACCGAGATATCCATATGAATGAATGTCAAAGAAAGGGTCTCAGGCATCTTAGTCATCTGCAAACTGAGCAAGCCATGAGGAGCAAGCTCATAAGCAGCACTCCTCCGTGGTGGCCTCTGCATCAGCTCCTGCCTTGAGTTCCTTTCCTGACTTCCTTGGATGATGAAGTGAGACCTAGAGTTGTCAGCTGGAATAAATCCTTTCTTCCCCACATTGCTTTGGGTCATGGTGGCTTAGTACAGCAATAGAAACCCTAACTAAGATGTCTTATCTCGGTGTCTGTGCACCACGTGCATGCTCACAGAGGCTAGAAAAGGGCATCAGATCCCTTCAAACTGGAGTGACACATGGCTGTGGCTGTGAGCTGCCTTGTGAGCGTTGTGATTTAAACTTGGGTCCCCCAGAACAGCAACACGTGTTCTAAACCATGGAGCCATCTATCTCTCCAGCCTTTGCCTCTTCTTAACTGACCAAGTATTGTTCTGTCATAGAGCAAAATTCTGCATGAAGAGGGGTGTCAGTGGTGGTCTCCTGGGCTGGGCAATCCTGATCATCAACCTGACTGGATTGAGAAGCACCTAGGAAATTAGTAGAGCTCACCTCTGGGTATGTCTGTGAGAGCATCTCCAGAGGGGCTAAGGGGAAAAACCCATCCTGAATATGGTTGGTACCACCTCATAAGCTGGGGTCTACATGAAATAAAGGTTAAAAGATATGTTCACAGATCCAGGCATGGACTCTGCTTTCTGTCATCATAGAGCAGAAAACTGTCTTCTGCCATCATGAAGTTTAGTTACACCTAAGGCCTAAAGTGTCAGGATCAAGGGACCAGGCACTGAAGACTTAGAAACCATGAGCCAAAATGTGTCTCCTTCTTTGTCGTTTCTTTCAGGTATTTGTAACATTAATGCAAAACTGACTAACTCTAAGCCACCAAGGAGGCTTTCAGTCCATTTAGGAATGCTGTATGTCAGGATATTGTGGGGTATTTTCTTCTTTGCTAACCTGTTAGTTGAAAGGTTTTGGCTTTGTGATTTAAATTAAAATAGTGGTCACTAGAGACTAGGAAGAGTAGAAGGGAAGGAAACCACTGATTTAAGGTTTTAAAACAATATTGTGACTCTGGAAAATAACATGTCAGTTGTCACAAACAAAGAATTGAAATCCATGTGTCTTTTTAAATAAGTCATAAAAATATTAACCATAGTTTATCCTTTATTAAAGAGTTGAGGGAGTTATGAGATGGCTAGGTGTGGTTCCCAGCACCCACATGGCAGTTCACAGCTGTCTGTAACTCCAACTCCAGGGGATCTAACATCCTGTTCTGACCTCAGTGGGCAGTGGGCACTGCACACACATGGTACCCAGACACACTCAGCTCTCTCTCTCTCTCTCTCTCTCTCTCTCTCTCTCTCTCTCTCTCTCTCTCTCTCTCTCTCTCCCTCTCTCTCTCTCTCTCTCTCTCTCTCTCTCTCACACACACACACAATGAATGACTTTTCAAAGCTGACAGGATGGATAAGCTCTTCCTGTTAGAGTGCTGTTAGGGGGATACTCTATACAATATGGTATATTGTGTAGTATCTAGAGGGGAATCTGGAGCATCCCCACAGGAGAAATGCTGTGTCTGCCAAGTGGAAGATGCTACTTACCCTGATTTGGTCATTGCATTTGTGTGTCACATTATCACTCCACATTCCAGAAAGAATGGACAATTACTGCACTAATTAAAACTTAGATTTAAAAGCTGCTCCATTTGGTCCAGCACAACTCTTTACTCTCCACCCTGTTTCTTGCACCGAGGAGCAGGTGCATTAGAGGAGGGCAGTTGCAGGCATAATATAATCCTCCTAGATTATCCCAGGCTCTTAAGCTTTCCGAACACTCAGAACCTGAGTGCACTCCTGCTGCCTTTATTTTCAGACCGTGGTGTGAAGGACTGAGCGCCATGCCTCATGTCTGCGGCTGGAGAAGATGCTGCTCCATAGGTAATGGATGCCACAGCTTTTTAAAAACACAGACATTGTCTCTACCAGGCATGGGGGAGAGAGGGCCATAGCAGAATTAGCAGGGCTTTGAGATGAATGAAATGAAGAGGTTTCCCTGTCACACCCTTTCAATATGGATTGTAGGCCGGAAGTTTAAGACAAAGCAAAACAACATCTGTGTTTATGGAGGGAACTCTTTCTGCTTATAATTGTTAGCTGTGTGTATTTTGCAGGTGTTGAAACCCTTGAAATAGTGTTTAAGGTCATGTAGATGAAAATCTCAATGCATCAGAATGTGGTTAGTAAGAAACCTTTAAGTTCTGCTTGGAAAGAGTCTTGGATTTTTCTGTGGTCTTGAAGTAGTTTGTTTGCTTGAATGGTCACTAGAAGACACTTATAAAGTCAGAACTACAGCTTCATGATATTTATCTTGTTTTCAACTGTTTCTCCCCCAGGCCCCCTCCCCGGGGGGGGCGTGGGGCTCAGCAGCAGAGCAGTTGTTGGCTGAGAGTGAAGTGCTGGGTTTGTTCCTCAGCTCTACCCCCCTCAAAATGACTTTTTTTCTTCCCACCTAAACTTGCTTTGAGATTGCATCTTTTGGTTTAATATAAGGCTGAATTATCATTAGGCATCCCATTTGTTCGTGTGGCTTAGGAACAGCAGTGTGCCAAAGGCTGGACCAGAAAGAAACAACCTAGAACATGAATTCATTCTCAGTTTCTGAGCATTCTTTAAGTGGTAGCAATGGTACCAGATGAAAACCATCATCGAGGGACAGACCTAACGCGCTGCTTGCCGGGATGCATTGCCTTTTGCACCCAAATGTGTTAGTTCTCATTATATGAGAACAGCACTCTCAGGAACCTGGGCACAGAGAAGTGCCAATGGTTATGCTGAATCTACATGACAAGACAATGTCCCGAGGAAGCCACTCAGAGTGCTCACAGGGCATGAGGAGCTCCCCTGCTTGTCTGTCTTCTTGTGCCCCCATCAAATCGCTTGCCCATTCACTTTAACTTGGGACTCAAGTGTTTGCAATCAAGATACAAATCATAATCATATTTATCAGCATTACTGAATAGACAAGAACATTCCCCCAGTAAACAGTATCCAGCACTAAAATGTCCCACTTTATATCCAAATACATTTTTTTTTTGACTGTTAAATCAAGCCCGGTTTCTTCCCTTAATTTTTAGTTATGTAAAATACTCATAAAATGCATCACCATTACCACTTTTAAAAACCTCTTTGAGATTTATCTATGTTTATTTTATGCGTGTGAGTGTTTTGTCTGCATGTGTATATGTAGACCTCATGTGTGCCTGTTATCTTGGGAGGCCAGAAGAGGTGTCAGGGTGCCTGGAACTGGAGTTACAGATAGTTGTGAGCCACCACGTGGGTGCTGGAACCAAACCCAGTCAATGCTCTAGTGGCCAACTGAGCCCTTCCCTCCAACCTACCACTATTATGTTTATTTGTATAGCTAAGTGCATCGAGTAATTAATAATTGTATAATTATCACATACAATATTTTCCTTTGATTAGCTTATATCACCAAGTGCAATACCCCCCAAGTTTCATCCACGATGTAGCATATGCTAAGATTTTCTTCTCTTTAGTGGCCAAGTGATTGTCCACTGCACATATGTACCACATGTATCCATTCATGGCCTCTAGATTGTGTCTAAATTTTAGCTGTTGTGAATATCAGGGCTGTGAACATGGGCATAGGAATAGATCATCATGCCCGTGCTTTCGGTTGCTGGGGACATGTACTACAAGTGGAATTGCTAGATCATATGACACTCTTTCTGTGTTTTGCTGGTGAATGATGGCACTGAATGTCTCTTCATGCTGGTTATCCTCTTTAGAAAAAGGTCTTTTTATGTCCTTTGCCCACATTTGATTCTAGTTTGGTTTTTGTTACTGTTGAAGTCATGAATGTTCTATATATTTCAGATATTCATCTTTTATCAGATATTTGATTTGCAGTAAATGTTTTTTTTTCTGTTCCCTAGGTTGACGTTTTACTGTTGATAGTCTTTTTGTGCCATCTTTTTATTTAAATTAAAAACAATCTTATTTTACATACTAGTTTCAGTTCCCTCTCCCTCTCCCTCTCGTCCTCTCACTCCCCCCCCATCTCCTTATCCCTCCCCACAACATCCACTCCTCAGAGAGGGTGAGGCCTCCCATGGGAAAATTTCCTAAGGGAGGAAATTTCCAGGAGTCCACAGGATGACCCCAACTAAGAAGCTAAGCAATGGTGGAGAGGCATTACTTTGCTTGGGCTTACTACTATTTATCAAGCCACCCCGTGTCCTTGTGTGAGGCTGGGCACACAAGCTCCTGATGACATTAGGCACTCTGTATCCTTGTCTCTTTAACCTGCAAGAAGGTCAGTGTCTGTCCCTGGCATCTCTGTCCTTAATGCATATACTATTCCTAGCTCAAAGTGGACCTGGTTTTATTGACTGAGTTGAGGTATGCTGACTTCAGTCAACTATTGATTTTTTTTTTTAAATTTTAGCCAAAATCCCCATCCTCATCTACTGACATAAACCCCTAGTGTGCTTCTTAAATAGAGACTACAGAAGGAAAAGACAACTTAACATTAAAGGGGCTGCTGAGAAAGGTGACAGGACTCCTCAGTCTCAAACAATTCATGGGACTCCTGTAGAGAGTGGTCAGCACCAAGAGGAGCAGTGGGTAAAGGAAGCAGGAAGGAGCTCACAATGCTCCTAGATTCTCGAGAGCATGTTTAATCTTGGGACTCCAGGTGGTGGTGATGCTGGTGGCCCTAAGCTTGGGCTGCCCTCCACATTTGCTGCCACCGTCACTGTATGTCCCCTCTTGTCCACGTGTCTAGGCCATCACCATCTCCTCCTGACCATGACTCATTCACAGGAAAGCTAGCTGGGCTTCTTCAGAATGCACTGTGCATAATTCTTATGACATTTATGCCTCTGTAGAGAATGTGTGTTGTTGTATTACCACTCATCTTTCACTTAAACAGCTCCAGGGAAAAGGAATGTATTTTCCATATAGTTCCCTGTGAACGTCTCAAATGTCTGCCCTGTCCTGTCCTACCCTCAACAAGAGCGTTGCAGCAGTCAGTACAGCCTCCTTGTGTTGAGCAAGTGAATCTGTTACTTGTGTAACTGGTCAGGTTAAAATGGTGTTTCTCAGGGCTCAAGAGCTCAGCATTTTACCGGGGGTGGTATATTTGGCTTTATTTTGCAGGAACACAATCACTTTGCCAGCTCATGGCATCTTTCAAGGAGACTGCAGTATTGAATCACTGGGTAATTTTATGAGGTTTCTCACTGAGTGAAATATTTATTATGGGAAGGACATTATAAATTCAAAATTTATCTAAAACAAATCTGTCTGACTTCAGCTGAACATATTTTTAGGCTGAGCAGAAAAGGATAAGGAACTTCTTTTGATGCTGTGTGGGGAAGTCTTAGAGGTCCATACTGCTTTTATTTTCTTAACCTAATTCTACAGAACAGTGGGACAACTAGACAGTTCCTAAGTAATTATGTACACATCAGAGGTTAATTTAAATTAAATGAGTCAAGTAAATTTTTAATGTTTTTTCTAATTCGTATTTTTCTTCCTTGTTAAAGTACCATGAGCTTAGGTTTTACAAATAACACTTTTAGTATAACTCAGCTTATTTTGTCATAACACCTTCACGGCTAATTAAGAGGTGCTTCAGTGGGAGGCTTTAGAGGGTCCCACCTCTCTCTTTGTAAAGATGACATATAGGAATTGTATATGTTTATGGTGCAGTGTGGCAGTTCACACCATATATACAATGTGTAATGACCAGGTCAGGTTTTTAAGGCTTGTTTGTTTTGTTTGTTTGTTTTATGTTGACCAAAATGTGGCTGTACTGGGCTAGGAAGTTTCTAACTTTTTTTTTTCAGTTTCACTAATTTGTAACATTTAAATAGGCCTCATGTAGATGCACATAATTAAAGTGTTCCCTCAGAGTAATTTCTTATATTTTTCAGTTATCAACAGTTATATAAAAAAATCCCTACAGCTTCTATAAATTAAATCTATAAACAGAATGAGAATCTTTTCACAGAGTCAACTTTGACTTCAAAAGTCTGTATTTGACTGTATACCATTTTGCAGGTTTCTTTTCTCCATATTCTCCTTTTTACTCTACTTGGTGTGTATGTGTGTTTTTAATTTTGGGTGTGTGTTGTATGAGTATGTGTATCTACTTTTCTTATATAAGTATTTAAGCTATAAATGTCTATCTGTAAGCACGTAATTTCTGACATATATTTATGTTCAGTCCATAATTGTTCCCTGATTTCCCACTGAATGTTACTTGATTTTCAAATTATCTGTGGATTTTTTTTTTTAAAGAGCTTTTGATTGTTTTAGCTGGAGCAGGGAGAGAATGTTCTCTAACCTTCCAGTGTTTTCAGTGCAGAGACAGTAGGTGACAGCATTGGTGGAGGTAGGCCTTGCCAGTCAGTGAGCCTCTCGGTGATGGCATTGGTGGAGGTCGGCCTTGCCAGGCAGTGAGCCCCTCATTTGTTGGACCAAATGCCCTACTGGTGGCCTTGGTGCTGTTTGTGCTCAGCCTTCTGTCTTTGGTGTGTCAATGACTGTGGAAGAAGTGTAGCAACTGGGTAGCTGTGTCTTGGTCTACTTCCACATGTAGAGAGATTACTTCCCCTCCATATTTGTTTATAGAAGCCAAAATATATGTTTTTATTGCTGTGATAAAGGACACGATCAAAAGCAACTTGGTGAGGAAAGGGTTTATTTGGCTTATGGGGAAGACAGCAGGAACTCAAGGCAGGAAGTGGAGGCAGAAACTGAAGGAGGGATGTTGCTTTAGTGTGTTTTCTTAGACAACCCAGGAGCATCTGCCAGGGGTAGCACTGCCCACAGTAGGCTGTGCCCTCCCGCATCAATCATTAATCAAGAAAATACCTCACAAGCTAGCCTACAAGCCAGTCTTATAGAGGTATTTTCTCAATTGTGGTTCCCTCTTTTCAGATAACTCTAGCACATGTTAAGTTGACAAAACAAAACAAACAAAAGACAGCTAAGCCAGGGTTGTTCATTCCTATTAGGAAACTGGCCCATTTATCTATCATCATGAACTGGGCTTTTTAACTCTCGTAATCTTTTTTATTCTAAAACCCATCATTTATGATGTGGTAGTCCCAGTTTTTTTTTTTTTTGATGCTATGTGTAATGTATTCAGTCATTTTTCCTTTCACTGATCTGGTTCTTATATTTAGGTGGATTGCTCAGAAATAGAGCTGTAGTTGGGCTTCTCTTGTTTAGTCTAGTCTGACTTTCAATTGGCATATTTGGACCATTTATATTTAATGTAGTATAATTAAGGGTTGCTGGATTTAAAATACCATTTGGCTGCTTGTTTTTCTATGTGTCTAATCCCTTCTTTGCTCCTTCTTTTCTTGCCTGAGTATTGATAGAATATTTTAATATAAAGGAGGGTGGAGAGAGGTCCATGGGGTGGTTGGAGGGAGGAAAGGGAAGAAAGAAATGTTTTAATCAAAATAGTCTCCAAAAAACTCAAACATTTTAGGTGTCTTAGTTGAACTCCTAACTGTATTTACTAACTGTAGTATTTACTAACTGTAGCTCCTTGTTTTTTGTTGTTGCTTTTGTCTTTGTTTCAGGATTTTTATATGCTTCTTTTCCAGTTGTCTCTTTCTTACTCCATATAGCAATATACCCATTTTGTAATATTTATATTATAATAATATTTATGAGATGCATGTATGCCTATTGTAAGAATCTAATTAGAATATTATTTTACATATTCTACTTTTATTCTTTGCACCACGTATTTCACTTTGAGGTATTTTTTTTGTTTTATTCTTTTATTAGTTCAAATTAGGAACAAGCTTGCCTCACATGTCAATCCCTTCTCCCTCTGCCTCTCCTCCCCCCAAAATCCCACCTGCCCCTAGCCATCCCCTCTCCACTCCCCAGGCAGGGTAAGGCCCTCAAAAGGGGCTCCCCAAAGTCTACACATCATCCTGGGCCAGGCCTAGGCCCTTCCCCATGAGTCCAGGCCAAGAGAGCATCCCTTCACATGGGATGGTCTCTCAAAATCCCTTCTTTTTTTTTTAAGACTGTACATATTTAATACAGTGTGTTACCCCTGTACAAGTGGAAAAAAATTAAGTTCAACATTTCTAGACCAATATGGCTCTTAATTTTTGTACAATGCCAACTCAACATGGTAAACTGGGATACTTTTTTCCAAAGTTGACAGTACAGCTAAAGTTTCCAAAAATCCAATATATATATATATATATATATATATATATATATATATAATGGCAGTATGTTATGCATCAATAGCAGCAACAGCTTTTCCAGGTTCTGCAGTCATTTGAACAAAATTGTAGAGACATCCAGTACACTCCATTAAAAAAAAAAAGTAAAAAACAAAATCCCAGAAAACAACATAGTTCTGTTACTCTTGTGGTACCTGGCACCATTTTTTTTTAAATCAGCTTTTCAATCATCATCTGGAAGGAAACCATTCTGAGCAACATCATTAAAAACAGCTCTGACAAAGCATGGTCACTACTATGTATCATAAAGCAGGTCCACATATGAGTGAGTACATATCATGTTTGTCTTTTTGTGATTGGGTTACCTTGCCCAGAATGGTTTCTTCGAGTTCCATCCATTTTCCTGCAAATTTCAAGATTCCATTGTTTTTTCTGCTGAGTAGTACTCCATTGTGTAAATGTACCACATTTTCTCTATCCATTCTTCGGTTGAGGGGCATCTAGGCTGCTTCCAGTTTCTGGCTATTACAAATAATGCTGCTATGAACATGGTTGAACAGATGTCCTTGTTGTATGAATGTGCTTCTTTTGGGTATATGCCTAGGAGTGGAATTGCTGGATCTTGTGGTAGACTGATTCCCATTTTCTTGAGGAGTCGCCATACTGATTTCCAAAATGGCTGTAAAAGTTGGCACTCTCCCAGCAGTGGAGGAGTGTTCCTCTTTCTCCGAATCCTCTCCAGCATAAACTGTCATTGGTATTTTTTGATTTTAGCCATTCTGACAGGAGTAAGATGGTATCTCAGAGTTGTTTGTTTGCATTTCCCTGATGGCTAAGGATGTTGAACACTTTCTTATGTGTCTTTCAGCCATTTTAGATTCCTCTATTGAGAATTGTCTATTTAGTTCTATACCCACTTTTTAATTGGATTGTTTGGTGTTTTGGAGAATAGCTTCTTGAGTTCTTTGTATATTTTGGAGATCATCCTTCTGTCAGATGTGGGGTTGGTGAATATTTTTTCCCAGTCTATGGGCTGCCGTTTGGTCTTGTTGACTGTGTCCTTTGCCTTACAGACCCACAATATACTGTTGGGTTCACCTTTCTTTCAAATGACATTTAAAAAAATTTAAAGGATATGCCTCATTTACCTACATGTCTTATTTTATGTATTAAAAAAATGAACAGTACTGGAAACTGAACCAAAGTCCCTGGGTCTGCTGGCCAGGTCCTCTGCCATTGAGCCATCCTATGTATTTTTTTGCATGTGATCTGGGTTTCTGATCCGTGTATTGCTTTCATTAATGGTTCATAAACATTGTTAGCATTTGTGTATTTGAAAGAAAAATCTTTATTTCACCTCAAATTCTGAATTATTGGTGAAATAGAATGAGAAACTGGCAGTTTCTAACAGTCTTGAAAGCTGTTCTTTCAGTGTCTTGCTTGCCTTTTGGTAAGTCTGCCATTCCTTCCCTGCAGGGAAATACTGTTAACTGTGAGCATCATGCTGTGTAGTATAATAGATCACCGAATTATATTCTCCCTGTCTTAGTGGGAAGTCTGATGAGGGTCCCATCTTTGTTCCTAATCATTTCACATTCTTGTCTGGTTATTAATAAATTATTTTCCTTACTACTGGTTTTGTTTAGTGAGATATAATGCACCTTGGTGTGTGTGTGTGTTTTATAAAAATATTTTTCATGTTTGGAGCCCATTATTTCTGGGCATTTGAGTTTTTAGTTTGCATTAAATCTGAAACAGTTCTCCATATTATTTATTCAAATATTTACGTACTTCCCTTTGCACCTTCTAGTTTTCCTTGGAATACATACATACATACATACATACATACATACATACATACATACATACATTGGACTCCCCTGAGACTGCCTCTTGGGCCACATCACTCCACCTGTCTTTCCCTCAAGAGCCTTTTTTTGTTACTGGCTTTTCATACAGCCATGGGTTTGCTGTTTCGGACATCCTTCTGGCTTAGTGCCTTGTAGATCAGTTGATCTAGTTGAGGCTGGCTTGTAAGTGGTTCTACAAAGGGATTGGAGTAGCCTTCCCTTTAAGTCCACTTTTAACCCCACAGCTAGGGTGTGATTCTCAGTGAGGTGCTTCTGGGGCCTTGGCCTCCTGTGAGGTCTGGAGCCTTCTCTTCTGCAACCAGTGATTATACTTTCTCGTGTCTTGACAAATTTGCCATACACCTGTGCAGATTGAAAGCCAGAGATACAGGCCAACCGACCTTGTACAAATCTCTGGTGCCTCTGCTTTGTACAGCTTCTCTGGGGCTCTGTTTTTCAGGTTTTTGCCATTCTGGCCTTGCCAAACTCAGGTTTCTATGCAGATCTTGTTTTGTGTGATCATATTTTTGAGGGTTTTTTTGGGGGGGTACATCTTCCCTGTCACATCCAGAAATGCAATCTCCCAGCAGATGTCCTGTGGCTCTTACACTCTTTCTGCCACCTTTTCCATGATGCCCCCTGAGCCTTTGGTGTGGGGATGTGGGGTTGTACTGTAGATGTGTCAGTTGGGTTGGGAACATCGGTCTGTTGAGCTCTGCATTTTGGCCACTTGTGGGTTCATAATGGTCTCCATTGCTGCAAAAGAAGTTTCTTTAAGGAGCAGTGAGAACTTACCTGTGGCTAAGAATGAGTTTTTAGAATAGAGCTAGAAATTAGGAAGCTGGAAGCAGTAGGGTCTCCTCTAGGGCCCTCGACCTTTCCAGCTATTGATGCTCAGCTAGGTTTACAGTAACAGACATGAATTTCCTCACATTGAGAAGGCCTTAATTCTAATTATACCACTACTGATTATCCCTAAGATGCACCATTGGGGAATAGCTTGCCAAACTGGTTATTCTTGTGGTCATAGGCTCTATACTATGAGGTCTTTAGGGAGGTGGTTTCTTGATCAGTTTCAGCCCAATTGTTCCTAATTCTTGTGACTGACGTTATGTGATGTTGGCAGTAATAGAGTCTTGCCTTCAAGTTCTGGAGGGAGACCAAGGGCAACAGTATCAGGGCCTTCCAGTGGTTGTTGCTGAGGAATTGAAGTCAAGGCATTTCAATCCTCCAGTGCCTGTTGCTGAGGTGTTGAAGTTGAATTCAAGATTCAACAGAACCAGGGAACTCTAGGAAATACTGATCAAGAGTCCGTTATTAGGCATCTCTGAAGCTTTTATCCCAAGATAGTTCAGGGTTCAATGCAGGGGCAGAGAAACAATGAAAAACATACAAAATATTTCTCATCACTATCATCAGATATGCCCGTGGTACAGAAGGTCTCATGGGAGAGTGGGGAATGTTTGCATGATGCCTTTTGGTGTGCTAAGCTGCATTGCTGATGAGGAAGGGGAAGAATGCCCACAGCATTCCTTGGCTAGAGGAGGCACTCCTCTCAGGGGAGTAAACAAAGCTCTATGGGAACAGAGTTCACACAACAGGATAGTGTAGGGAAGTCTATTATATGCAAGATACACAACAGTTTATACTGTTTTGGGGTTTCTCTTGGGCTCCCCTAGCCAATAGCTCCAAGGGAAGTTTCAATGCCTGCCACTGGGGTTTTGTTAGTCTATGGTTTTAGGGAGAGCATGATCACCCCATTGGCTTAACTTTATCATTATAATTACTATCATCACCATCATCATCACCATCAATCATCACCATCATCACCACCACCACTATCATCATCATCATCATCATCATCATCATCATCATTTATGTATATGTACTTGGCTCATATATATTATATATGTATTTTAAATTAAGAAAGTTGAACTTTTTCCAGGTATGTCTTCTTTTGAGAACTCTGATCATATCTGTAGCCTACTCTTTAATTGGCTTGATTGTTTTCTTCATTCTTGGCACTTTTAGTTCTTGTGTATTTTGGGTATCAATCCTCTATTAGATGTATAGCTGACAGTTTTTTCCCCACTCCATGGGCTTCCTTTTTACAAAATTGTTTCCTTTGCTGTACAGAACATTTTAGTTTGTATGAGGTCCCATTTATTAGTTGTTGGGAAAATGGAGTTTTCTGTTTAGAGAGTCCTTTCCTACAGCTTTATCTTATAGGGTACTGCCTATGTTCTCTTCTAGTATCTCTGTATGTAAGGTTCCACACAGAAGTCTTTAATTCATTTAGACTTGATTTTTATGAAGGGTGACAAATACAGGTCTAATTTTACCCTTCAGCATGTGGACATCAAATTTCTCCAGCACCACTTGTTGAAAATGATATCTTTTTTAGAAGTGTGTATTTTTGGCTTGTCAAATATTAAATGGCTATAGTTTTGTGTACTCATATTTGAGTCTTCCATTTTGTATCATTGGTCTACATGTCTGTTTTTATGCCAGTACTATGCTATTTTGTTATTATAGCTCTGCAATATAGTTTAAAATCTGGCATCATAATTCCTCCAATATTGTATCTTTTGCTCAGGTTTATTTTGGCTATGAGGGGTCTTTTGTGGTTCAATATGATATGAAATTTAGTTTTTTTCTATTTCTGTGAATAGTACCATGGAAAATTGGATTGAAATTACATTGAATATATAGATTGTCTTTGGTAGGTTGGTTACTTTTTACAACATTAGTTCTGTCCAGCTATGAACATAGGAGGTCTGTCTGTCATTTAGTGTCTTCCTTAATCTCTTTTTTTCAGAGATTTCAAGTTTTCATTGTGGAGGTCTTTCATTTCCTTCGTTAGGAATTCCTGGTACATTTTTAGGCTATTGTTAATGGGAGTGTTTCCATGACCTCTTTCTGAGCATGTGTGTTATTAATACATAGAAAGGCCACTGACTTCTGTAAGTTGATTTTGTATCCTGCCACTTTGATAAAGGAGTTGATCATTTCTATAAGTTCTATGGTGGAACATTTGTTATCTCTTATGCATAATATCATATCATCTGCAAATAGGGATAATTTGATTTCTTTCCTATTTGTCTCCCTTTAGTTTCTTCTTGCCTTATTGCTTTGGCCAGTGCTTTGAGCACTGTATTGAAAAGAAGTGGGGGTAGTAGACAGTGCCCTCATTCCTGATTTCAGTGGGATTGCTTTTTTTTCCCTCCATTTAGGATGATGTGGGCTGTGTTTCTGATCTATAAAGCCATATTATGTTGAAGTATATTTTCTCCCATCCTACTCTCTTCAGGACTTTTATCATGAAGACATGTTGGATTTTGTCAAAGGCTTTTGCAGAATCTATTGAGATGACCATGTGACTTTTGTCTTTAAGCCCATTTTTTTATTATTGATAACATTTATTGGCTTGTGTCTGGTGAATCATCCCTGTATCTCCTTCGAAAAGACAACTTGATAGTAGTGCATGATCTTTTTTGATATATGCCTGAATTTGGTTTGCAAGTACTTTGTTGAGAATTTTCCCTCTATGTTCATCGGGGCTATTGCCTGTAGTTTCCTTTTTATGTTGTTTCTTTACTTAGTTTTAGTATTTGAGAAATATTGGCTTCATAGGAGGATGGAAATGTTCCTTCTGTTTCTTTCTTTTGAATAGTTTAGGAAGGACTGGATATAGATCTTTGAATGCATGGGAGAATTCTGCTGGGAATCTATCTGGGCCTGGGCTTTTTTAGTTGGAAGGTTTTAAATTAGTTTTGATGGCTCTCTTTATTTGTTATAGGTCTGTTTAAGTTGTTGGTATTTTTATGATTTATTTTTTATCAATTTCAAGTAGCAGTTTATTTATTTTTTATTATTATTATAATTACTCATATTTACATATCCATCCCCCCATTCCCTCACCCTCACCTCCTCCCATGTTCTTCACCCAACCCACACCAACCCACCTAATTTTGATAATTTGCATTAACCTAAAAACTCATCCATTTCTTTTAGATTTTCCAACTTCATGGAGTACAGATTCTTAAGTATCCCAATATAATATTTTGAATATCATTGGTGTCTGTTTTAATGTTTCCTTGTTCGTTTTTGAGTATATAAATGTGGGCTGTTTCTTTGTTCCTTGTGATTAATTAGGGCAAGGATCTGTCAATCTTGTTTAAGAATCAGTTCTTGGATTTGTTGATTCTTTATATTATTTCTATTTCATTAATTTGTGATCTGATATTGATTACTTCTTCCAACCTATTGGATTTGGGCTTAGTTTGTTCTTGTTTTTTTTTTTTTTAAGTCATTTATTTGTGGTCTTTCTGATGTTTTAATGCAGGCACTTAGAGCTGCAAGTTTTCCTCTTAGGACTCCTTTATATGTCTCAGAGGTTTTGTTGTGTTTCCATTTTCATTTAATTTCAGGAATTTTAGATTTTCTGTCTTGATTTCTTCTTTGACCCATTCAGTATTATGTTGTTTAATCTTCGTGAGTTCATGAAATTACTAGCGATTCCTTGCAGTTGATTTTAAGCCTTATTGCTTTGTGGTCAGATAGAGTCCATGAGGTTATTTAATTCTTCCAGAATTTGTGAAGATGTGTTTTGTGTCTCATATGTGGTCTCCTTTAGAGAGGCTTCCATGGGCTGCTGAGTGGAATGTGTTAGGTAGGGTCCATTGGGTGCATGATGTCATTTAATTCTGACATTTTCTGACCTGCCTGTTGGAGAAAGTGGGGTGTTGAAATCTTGATAATTACTAAGTTGGAGCTAATCTGTGTCAACTGTGTCCAGTATTATGGTTTTTGTGAAACTGGGTGCAGCAGAGTTTGGTGCAAATGTTTAGGATTATAGTGTCTTTTGGGGTAATTGTTTTCTTTATAATAATGAAAAATCCTCCTTTATTTCTTCTGATTAATTTGTTTGAAGTCTATTATAATATATATATATATATATATACATATGTGTGTGTGTGTGTGTGTGTGTGTGTGTGTGTGTGCTTTTTATATGAGCAAGTAGCTATACTTGTGTAAATCATGGTAATGTAGTATGCTTGAGAAAGGTGCAATTAAAGATTGATATTCTCTTTGTTTATTTTGAGGATTTTCCGGTACATTACTGGCCACAAGAGCATTTATTGACACACCACTATATATTATTTTAGACTTTACACATTTCCTAGAAGATCCCAAATATTTAAAACAACATATTCTTTAGCTTGATCAATAGAAACTAAATTAGGCGTGAAAGACTGATGCTTGGAAATTTAGTTTTCTTAACTTGAACGTTTATGGAAATTCTAAATAAAAATAACCTGGGGTAAAGCATCAAGACTCTGATTAAAGTGTTACTTAAGCTTTTCTTTCATAATTTTTAAAATTATCTGAGAATTTTATACATGTATATTACATATTTTGATGATAGCCACTTCCCAACCCTCACCTCTGTCTCTTCCAAGATTTTCACCAATCCCAGCTCCCCGCATCCAACTCCTTCCAGATCCGTCTCCCCTACTTCTATATCCCCCTTCCCTACTTCATGAACGAGTTGGGGTCCTAACTGTGGGTTGCACTTGATTTTATTTTTCTTTTTTTAATACATGGTGTGGTTGCTGTGCTGAGATTGTATTAGCAACCCCTGTGTCAGATAGGCAGATGTTTCCATAGATTTCAGAAGGTGTAGTATAGGGCTGAGTGTTTAGCTCTCAGCAGCAGCCATGGAACAGATGTGCAGCCCTCCTAACAAAGGGGGAGGCAAGCGACTGAATTATACATTACTGAGCCCAGGGCTCTATGGGTGATGAATTGTGTGTGGCATGTACTGAAATTATATTCCTTTTAAGAATTCCATTTGGGGAGACCAGCTTTGGGTCTAGAGAACCAAATAATAGGGAACAAGAGATGTCAAGGGAGTTCCAGCTGAGGTCACTGTAGGCAGAAGGAGCAGGGATGGACTAGATGTGTGTGAATGAGAGCAGAAAAGGTGTTGCATTTCGAGTAGAGCCTGGCATTCTATGATGGCTTGAATGAAGCCCCTAAGGTATGTGTGGGAAGCCCCATTGCCAATGCAACGGTGTGGAGAAATAGGCTTGCAGGAGTTGGTTGGGTTGTAGGAGCCCAGCTCTTGAGAGTGGCTTCATACTATCACTATAGGAAAGTTTCATTGTTCTGTGTGTGAGCGCTCAGACAGGTGAGTCTGATGCCCTTACTGGCTCTCACTGACACATATGATGCCTTCTGTCATGTAAGAGGATAGATATCAAGAAGATTTGCCACATGTGCAGCTTCAAACAAGTTGTTCCCAGTCTTCAGGACTATCAGACAAATAAAATTCCGTCCATTATAAATTACTTGACTTGAAGTTTTGTCATACTACTATAAAACTTAGAAAGATAATTTGGAGTTTTCTCTCCACTTGACGTGTCTTGGAAGCTGTAAGCCTGATTGAACGAGTGATTGACTTAGTCTTATGTTACTGGCTGCTGTGTGGCTGTCACTCCTGAGGGTAAGAGCACGAAGAGCCTGAGCAAGGAAGTTACTGCAGTGTCAGCATGTGGAATGATGGAGCGAGCTGAGGATAGAGGAGGAGGGAGGAGGCCAGATTTAGAACCCATCTTACAGTTATGGGGATGGGAGTGTGGGAACAGCTAGGATTCTCTGACAATTAGATGTGGGATTGGGAGATGAATCAAAACATTTGGAAGTAATTGCAAAGGTAAACACTATACTACTAATTCAGGTCATCTATTACTGAGGTCAGTCATAATATTCCCACACAGAATAAGGAAAAATATGTTTATTCAATTTTAGCACATGGTGCATGCCAGTGATTAGAGAACAAGTTGGTCCTGCATTTTAATGAAGGAGTTTAGGCATTCTACTTAATTAGGAGGTGGCAACTAGAGTCAGTGTGTGGAAAAACACACACACACACACACACACACACACACACACACACACCCCAACACATAGTTACACACCATGTCTACCATGTATAGTGATCAGGCCAGTGTGGCTAGCATTTCCATCACCACAACAATCCTTTGTCTTTGGGACATTGAAAATTCTCTCCTCTAGCTGTTTTGAAACACACAGTCATCGACCATAATCTCTCTGCTATATCTTACACAGAAGTTTTGCTCTTGTCAATCATAGCCACCCTTTCTCCAGACCCTTCTTCAATTTGTGGCATAGGAAAATACCCAGAGATGGGTTGGGGCTTGTGAACTGAAGAGATTAGGAATAGCAGTAAGTGCTCATGCTAGCAACTTTTATGAATTTCTTGTCCTCTTATTCTTGGAGTAAAGGATGAAGTTGTCATTGTCATCATCATCATCATTACCATCATCTTCATTAGTCAATGTCATACTGTAAATATATTACCCTGGGCTTGAGTTACCTAGGCTATTCCTATTCTTTAGATTTGGAGCCACCTCAAAGGTCTGTGTCTTAAAGGGTTTGTGGCATTGGGAGAGAATGGAGCCTTTAAGAGTTTGGAACACACTGGAAGTCTGTTTGTCATTGAGGCCAAAGGGGATTGTGTGGGATACCACACTCTTTCTCTTTCTGTCTTGTGTCCTGGCTATGAGATGAGCGGTTGGGCTCAACCAGACATTTCCACTGTGTTTTGGGGATATGGTCACAGGCCCAAGACAAAGGCTGGACTGAAACTGCCAGGTATTGTGAGTCAAAAACCAACCTTTTCATTTCTTCCTTCCTTTAAAATTTTTTGAGACAGGGTTTCTCTGTCTTAGAGCTTGGTTTGTTGACCAGGCTGGCCTTGAACTCACAGAAAGACACCTGCCTCTGTCTCTCGAGTGTTGGGATTAAAGGTGTGTGCTACTACCATCCAACTCTTTTTATAAATTTATTTCTCTGGTGTTTGTTACAGTGACAGAGAGTTGACTGTCATAACTGTGGTGACTCTATGGCAGGAGAGAGTTGACTGTCATAACATGGCAACTCCATTGGAGCTAGAGATAGGACAGACAGAATGTGATTTGAGCAGTAAGCAGAGTCCTGTGGTTTCAGTTCCTGCTTTTCAAGATGCTGATTATGAAGAGGGTACATTCCCAGTGACCTAGACCCCTGCTAATATCCTACAGCCCCCTTAAGGAGTTGAGACTCCCAAATCATGTAGGAGATGGGGTCCAGCTGATATGGCTACTTAAGGGGCATAGAAGGTTTTAAGAGCCTCCACTATTGCCAATTTTCATGTCCCAGAGGATAATCAAGGGACCCCAGATAGATGTAGTTAGATCATCATAGGACCACCTGAGGGTGAGTTGACTGTTTGTGCAAGGAGATAGAGTTAATATAGCAGTTAAGCACACAGGGTCCAGGACTAATAGGGTCATTACTAAGATTATAATAGGCATAACTCATTTACTATGAGAATTCCAAGATCCAATCCCAAAGCTTTTCATAAAGTGATGGTAATGTCTGATGTTGTTTGAGTGTGTAGATCATGTATAGCAGATGAGACATTAATAGAATTATTGGGAATATACACACATTATTTAACCGTGGTAATAGGAATGTACCTCGAAGGGGCTTAGGACAAGTGCTGAATGGACACACAAGGGCTCTAAGGAGGACTGTTGCATACACCAAGGAAAGCTAACAAGGAGTTGCCATGTTATGACAGTCAACTCTCTCCTGCCATAGAGTCACCACAGTTATGACAGTCAACTCTCTGTCACTGTAACAAACACCAGAGAAATAAATTTATGGGTTTCACTGTGACATACACCACAAAGAGCAAAGGGATGGACTTCCATGGTCCAAGGAAAGGCAGTCCATACCTTTCAATAATGAAGACAAAGAAAGTCTACCTACAGCGGAATGGGATCTTGTTCTGTACTTCCTCAGCTTCCAGTTCTTGTGACCCTCATTGAAAGACTGTGCCTGAGATACAGTTGTGTGGACACTAAGCATTTCTTACAGAATAGAGTGGAGCACCCTTAAAGGGAGGGAGTGGATGATGGTCAAAGGGAGCATTGTAGAGCAATGAGCCCTCTCAAGAGTGAGGAAAGGCAGTGCCAAAGAGACCATTGTCTGGTGTTCATTTCTATCAATGCCTCTTACTAGCATTTCATGAGTGTACTACACACGTTTTACGCGCGCGCGCACACACACACACACACTATGGCTGTGAGTGGCATGGTTGCATAAGATGTAACAAAGTGTTTCTTGGAACCGTACCAGCTGCACCTGGAGCAGGGGCATCTAACTCAACCTGGGTTATTGTCATGTAATGACCTCAGAAGAGAGAAAACCTAAGCTGTGTTCTAATGATGGGCTGTAGACAGACCAAGCACAGAGTGAGGAAGAGGAATTCTTAGTGGAGAGCAGCACTCAACATCCAGTGTTGTGAGATTTTCTTCTGGTTCTCTTGTTTCCACACCAGATTACAAGATATCTAAATGCAAGAGACCTTTTTTTTTTTTTTAAATTGGATTTTAACAGTGTATAGTAACTGTACAAAATTATGGGTTTCACTGTGACATACACCACATATGATGAACTTTGATCACATGACTGCCATTACCCTCTGTAAACCCCCATTCTAATAGTTCCTTTCCACTCTCATGACTTCTTTTTTCCAGATGCCAACATATGAGGGAAAGCATATCGTTGGTGTAAGTCTGGCTGATTTTCTTTAACATGGTGTTCTATATAGTAAGAAATTACCAGTACGGAGTCAGGTAGAAATATAAGGGTATTTAATAGGGAAAAGCCTTACTTACAGAGCGAACCAGCCAGCTGGTGGTAGTCTGTACAGCAAGCAGCAAAGAGAGACCGAAACCGAAAACGCAGTCCCCCTACTCACTCTGACCACACCCTCACAAGCCCTCAGGTACTCTTGTAGCCAGCCCCTAAGAAGGCGTGGCTACAGCTTCCCCTACAGTTCTATACTTCCATTTTCCTCCTAATGGCATGACTTTGCTCTGCTCGGAGGCAGAGTCACACTCTATTGTGGGTGTGTATACATTCATATATACGTGCATCAACATTTTCTTTACCCATCCAGTTATTGATAGCACTTAGGCCAGTCTGTAACCTGGAGATTGTGACTCAGGCTGTGCTAATTATCAATCTGCAGGTATTCCTGTTGCGTGCCAAGTCTGATTTCTTCAGAAGCAATGTAGCTGTATCAAATGGTGTTTCTATTTTCAGTGTTTGGAGAAATTCTATGCCTGTTTTTGTAGTAGTTGTGCAAGCCTATATTCCCACTCCCAGTGTTTCAGGGTTCCTTTCTCCTGAATCCAGGGAGAACTTTTGTTCCTGGATTGACATGCAGAGGCCTAGAATTTCTAATGCATGGATAGCTTCTTGTCTTCAATAGTTTGCACATCTTGACATCCTGTTTTCTTCTGTGTTCCTGACTCCAGGGTAGATAATATCTAGCAATTGGAGTTGGCTTTCTAGACGTAAGTATGTAATGGTTAAACCTGAATGCCTGTGAGCCAATGGAATTTTCCTCTTTTGTTCTCTTTTCCTTGACCTTTAGTGCATAGAGTTCAGGAGTATACCTTTATTTTTCAGACAAGAACTTAGGATGAGAAAAGATCTAGTTGATAATAGATCTGATTGTCATTTTAGGATAATCCTTGAAACAGTCATAAAAATGACTCATAAAAATAAGCAAATTAATTTGGATGTTGGCTGGCTGATTTGTCACTCATTACCTTATTGTTAATTATCTCTACAGTGACTGTATTGACTGTTACAGGGATTAGATGGGTCAGTAAATACAGAATGCTTGGTAGACACATTTATTTTTTTTCATGAGATAGTGTCTCTGTATGTAGCCCAGGCTATCCTCAAACTCACTATGTAGCCTAGCCTGGCTTTGTGTAAGAGTTCCTCCTGTCCCCACCTACAAAGTGCTGGGGTTCAGGAATATGCCCAGTGTGCCTTTTAAAATTATAATTACAAATGGCCCTTCTGTGACATAGCAAACATGATTGGTCTGGCAGTACTGAATGGGCTGAGGATGTTGTGAGGCAGACACTCCATATGCCTTTGCTTCAACAGATATTCCTATATTTAAGCATTCTCACTTCTGTGTCTGAGAAGAAGATGCGATACGCAAAATGTCAAATCAGCGAGAAAGTCAGGAAAAGCCAGAATACTGGGGAAAGTGAGTTTTGCCAGGGTGCTGGGGATGGAGGCGATGAGCTGGCCTTCGCTGACTTGCTAATGTCCAACTACACACACTTTGAAGGTTGCATTAAGATTGCTGATGGAAGTGAATGCTCCTGTGACCAGTGAGGATGAGCCAATGGGGCAAGCTGGGGTGCTGTGAATGATGATAGTTGAAGAAAATGAATCTGCCATTCCCTTTTACCTGACTTCTGACTTCCATAGACTTGGAGCCTCTGTCTTGCTGGGAAAGAACAACCATGTGAAGAAGAGGGGCACTGAATAGCAACCTTTTGTTTTGAGTCACCTGTGAATCGTCCACTTTTTAGCATATGAACAAAGTGCTTGGATGTTCAGGCCTCAGCTTTTCCTACATGGAAGGAGAGGCACCTCAGTGGGATTTTAGGCATTGCTTGGAGAATGGCACCAGGAGAGTACATGAAAAGCAGCCTCTGCCTTTGATCTTTGAGAATTGGAAGGAGAGGGGTGGGGTGAGAACAACACAGGTGTCATGTCTCCATTGCTTTCTCTGTGGACAGTTCTTCAAGCAGAGAGCTGAGGTGTGGGGGATAATCAACGATGACTGTGAGGGTCAACAGGTTTTGGTCTGGTGACCTGTCATACTATTTCTGTGAAGGTTTAGAGGCTGTCTGGACAGGCACTGAGCCTAGGAACCCTTTAGCAAGGCTGTGAACAGAGGTGGCAGATGCTGCTGTATCTGCATGGGTAAGGCAGAGCCACTGGGAACACTCCTACCTTTGATAAAGTCAAGCAGACCATGCAAAGGCTGTAGATGTGAATCAAAGCAGGAAGAACAGGTCATCATTCTGTACACTAGAGGAGGCAGAAGGCATTCTGCTAAGGACCCCAGCTCTTCTCCATATCCCGTCTCTCGCCTCCATTCACACAGTATCCTTTAAAGAGAGGCACAAGAGCAATGAAGTGCTCGTGGAGCCAAACCATCGTTCATCAAGGCATACAGAAAGTGGCTCACATGAACTTTCCCAATAGCATAATCTCTAAGCAATTAGACATTTTCATTTTCCTAGCTGTGCTATACGCTGGCTCGGGAGGGGGCGATGGTCAGAGTAGCTGCATAGAATTTGAATAGCTGCATCTTCCTATGCCCCATTAATGGTGAGGGTGAAGTTTCATGTCCTCAACATGTCTACTGGATGTCTTCTGTGTTCCATGGGAGGCTCATGGCTAGTGTGAACATGAGCCCTGCCTCCTGGGGTGCATGTCAAACGGTGACGGCAGAAATTGAGCAAAGAAATTCCTTGTGTGGTAAATACTGTGTTAGAATAATGCGGGGCAAAATAGAGCAGGGATTTCTGTAGATAGGGTTGCTACGGGGCTGCTTCTGTAAAGAGAGGTTGAAACAGGCATGCATGACAGGAAGGAGTTTGCTCTTCTCATGGGATAAACTTAAAAACTGGAGTTGATGCTTTGGGTTGGCCGAGTCCACGTCTGTGGGTTCAGCCAACCCTGGATAAAAACTGTATAATAACAACAATGACCGTCATGCAAGTAATAAAGAAGTATGATACACTGTCTGTCTGTATGCAGTTTAGGCTGTGTCAGGCATGATGCATTATCTAGAGGTAAATGAGAGGATGGGTGTAGGTGTTGTTCAGATGCTAAGCCACTGTGGAAGGGGTGTTAGCATTTGTAGACTTTGGTATCTAAAGCAGAGATGGGTATCTTGGACCCAGCCCCCTCTATCCACAACGGGTGATGATTTGTACCAGTCGAATTCTCAGTGGGGTTTTAAAGCTGATGCTCCTGCCTGGAGCCCAGATTTGAGATCCCAGGAGCAGTGGAGAATCTCTCCTAGCAGAGGGGATTGCTATAAAAAGTTACTATACTTGTATTTAATCCTTAGCCAGCCCAGCCTGGAATGAAACAAATCCTCTGAATTGAGGATATGAAACAGATTTTTTTCTTTAAAGTTTGGGTTTATCTATGAAATACATTTCCAGAAGAGCACACTTATCTTCATTTAGATTACAGGATGAGTTAACGTAAGACACAGAATGGATTTTTGAGGACAGGAGTCTGTATTGCAGGTCTTACTGAAACTGAAGTGTCATAGTTTGGTTCTGTTACTGATGAACACCATGACCAAGGGAACACGAGTAGCAAAGGGTTTATTTGGCTTACATGTTCCACTCCATCATTGAGCGAAGTCAGGGCAGGAACTCAAGCAGGACCAGAAGCAAGAGCCATGGAGGAACACTGCTTACTGGCTTGCTTAGCTAACTTTCTTGTATGCCCCAGGCCCACTTGCCCCCAAATGGTACCACCCTCACTAGACTGGGACCTTCCACATCAATCATTAATCAAGAAAATGGCTCACAGACTTGTTCAGAGGACTGTCTGATGGGAGAAATTCCTCAATTGACTCTAGTTTATGTCAAGTTGACAAAAAGCTGTGCCGTCAGCTGTGTGCTTCTTCCTCCCACTACCTACCAGAATGCCTCACATGTAGGAGGTATTCAATAACTGAGTGAATCCAGCATCCACAACATTTCAGATAATAAACAGTCCACAGCCATTTACTTTTCCTGCAATTTCTTTGTTCCCAAGAGACAAAAAGAAAAGAATCCAGCAAGTGTTGACAGAAACAAGAAATCCTGACCCGTCACTGTCATTTTCTCTTTGTGCTCTCAGCTTTGGAACTCTTGGTAGGAGTGGATCACATCTGCTATATTTGGAGAGAAACAGTCTGTGCAAAGTGGGGTCTTGAAAAGCCTCTGAAATGTGTCTGCCAAGGCGAAAATAACCACATTTTGTATCTGCCCAGCATTTCCATTGTGTCTGCTTGATTAGGAGAGCTAATCAGCCCTAGTGCTCCCGGCACCAAAACTGCTGCTGTGTGCCTGTGTTCTCAAGAGTCATGAAACAGCTTTGTAAAGATAGTGTAGAAGCCAGAGCTGTGCTTTGAACTTTGAGGAGTGGTGTGGTGTGTTTGTGTGTGAGTGTGTGTGTGTGTGCATGCATGTGTGTTTGTGTGCATGTGCGTGCCTCTTATTAAGAAGCTCTGTAACAGTCATGACACTGCTTTCCTAGAGTGCAGGTGTGCCTGCAGGCACAGAAGAAGCCACCTTCGTATACTTTTCATGTAAGGGAAGACGTATCAACTCCTTACCCCTCCTTATAAAAGTCTGAATAGCCACATCTGCTAGAAGCGTACGGTAATAGAAATTTAAGCTATTATCTCTCGGAGGTGGATCTGGGATAGAATCTAAGTGTGAAAAAATTCTGCTTATGTAAGTGCTTAGGAAATTGTGGCATGGAGACTCAAGCTGAGCTGAGGTAAAAGGGTAGCAGTCCTGTTCCAACACTGTGACAAAATATCTGGGTAAATAATTTAGGGAGAAGTTATTTTGGCCTAGGTTTTCAGAGATTTCAGTTCATGGTCTCTTGGTCCTGTTGACTTTGTTCCAGCAATAGGGCAGAGCATCAAGGAGGGAGCCCATGCGGGAAGAAACTGTTCATGGTGGCTGGGAGGGAAAGACAGCATGGGAGAGACCTGGGTCCCCATATCCCTTCCAGTGACCTAACTTCCTCTCATTAGGCTGTACCACTAATAAGTTCAAACACTTCCAATAATGTCACTACTGATAGCCAAGGCTTTGACACAGGGCATTTGGGAGACTCTGTAGAAATAAACAAGAAAAGGTTTTAAAGATTTTGTGCTAAAAATGAGGGAAGAGGATTAGAAAGGGGAGAAGGAATATGAGTGATTGCATGAGGCCCACAAAGCTTAAAATGTTTATAACTTGCTCCTTTCAAAACAATTGTCAACCTTTGATTTCTATAAAAGATTTCAGTTTTGTGAATGAGGAAGCCAGGGCTCAGCAGGCAGCTGCTTAGCTAGGTTCACAGGGTAGTGTGAGCACATATAGGAAGAGCAGGGCTCAAGTTCCTGCAGATCTGGCTGTTAGTCTGGTCTTTCCTGTGGCCTAGGATGTTTTGGGATTGTTAAGGTTTCTCTTTTGAGTCCACCATTCAAGAGCTCACAGTTCAAGGGCCTGGGGTAATGGCTTAGCTGGTAAAACGCTTGCTGTATGAGAATCAGGACCTGGAATTGGATCACTAGCTCCCATAGAAAAATCATGAGCCAAGGTGTGATTCTGCAATCTCAGAGCTCAGGGGCAGAGACAGGAGCATCTCTGGAGCTCATTGCCTAGTCGTCCTAATTGAATGATAAGCTTTGAGCCCAATCAAAATTTCTGCCTTAAAGATAAGGTGGAGATTGAATGAAAAAGAGATATGACATTGACTTCTAGCCTCCATACCTATGTGCCCATGTGTACACCCCCATGTGTGCACATATACCACACACTCTCTCTCTCTCTCTCTCTCTCTCTCTCTCTCTCTCTCTCTCCCATACATATCCACCTCCACTCACTGCACCTCCACACACACAAATGAAGAGTTCACCATTATAACACTAACTGACCAGAACCAAGTCAGTGTCACAGGGTGAGGACATGACACCATAGCCTGCACTCTGCAGTGATACCAGATACAACCCAGGCTCCCAGACCCCCAGCAGTTCTGACCAACTGCATGTAAATTTCAAGTTCTCTTTAAACCCTTCCAAGAATTTAGGCACATAGTACACTTGTGTAATGAGTTTTACTATAAAGGATAACTTGGGGCCATCCAAGTTAGAGGTCATAGGATACCTTGTGGGGGGACTCTAAGCCTGAGGTTTGATATGTCACCTTGTCTGCACATTAATGTAATCACCAACCTGGATCCTTAGCCTGAGCTTTGGTATCCAGAGTGGCATTTGTTTGGTTTGGCTTTTTTGGATTCTCTGTGTAGATGTTCTTGGTGGAATCATTGACTACATGATGGAGCTCAGTCTCCAGCTATCCTACACTTTGGGATGTTGGGCGGATGGACCTGATTCTAAGTCCTGAACTTCTAATCACATGGTTGGCATTAGCTGCATGCCTAGATACATCTAAAACTAGAGAGAGGCCCATCTCCAATCATCTTAATAACTTAAACTCGAGAGTGGATGAAGATACCTACTATGAATAATAAGGCCTTCTATGTTCCTATCACTCAGCAAGTTCCAAAGGTTTCAAACATTTCCCCTTGGGACTCCAAAAAACATACCAGATGAATTATTTTGTTGTTTTTTTTCTGGTGTGTAGGCTGGCTTTAAACTCACTCTTGCCCCTAGTCTTTTGGATCATAGGAGTGTGCCACCATGCTATACCAGGATGGATTCTTTACTGTCCAGGATGGGTCTGCTTCTGCTTCTGTTTCCTCTCCTTCCATAAGACTCTCAGAGCTAGCTACAGACTATGTTATAAGAAAGTTTGACTAAGAAGGACGAGGCTATTTCTTTCTCCAGATCTCTACTTTGAGATGGATTCATTAGGTATGTCTTGAGCTTGAGCATTGTTTGGAGTTGTGGACATGTTGATTGTGTTAGGGGAAAATACTGTGGTTTAGAATGAACTCCCCTCCATGTTCCTTAACTCAGTGAAGCACTTTGTAATACTTTAACTATGGTAACTTCCATTTGTCCTCACTTAAAAGTCCCTAACTGCCTGGATCTGTTTATCTTGTTATGATAATAGTATTTATATACATACTATATAAATCTTAAGTAATAAAGTAGTAAATAGATACAAGATACCTACTATTCCCATTTGTGTTAGGGAGAAATGTTAAAGCTTTCTAGTATTTTCACTTTGTTAAAGCATGGTTTCCAAGCAGTTAGTTTCTCAGATGGCCAGAAGTGAGCTGTCCTTGTTGCTCATAGCTGCTTATGCCTTCGGGAGAAGTCCGATATCCTGCTTCCTAACCAGTGAGCTGCACATTCTTGCCATCACGCACATGTTACACATGAGTGAAAAGCTAGGGGACTTGTTTAGCTCCCTGAAGTGAATACACTACCAACACATATGGATGCTATCTCCAACCAGCATGGGAAATGAGATGGACAGGAGAGCCAGAGCTGAGAGAAGAGTGAGAGATGGGCAGGGATTGCTGGAGAAGCTATAGCAGCTCATTGGATATCCCTGTTTATCCAGTGCCCTTTGTGCTTGGAATCACTTGTGTGTCTACAATAGCTAGCCATTCTACTGCCCCATTTCTACTCTCCACTCATTGCCTTATCCATAATCACTTGTTCAGATATTGTCTTCTATCTCCCAGTTACCTCTCAACAACTTAAGGGTTCATTCAAATTAGCAGATGTAACGTTGCTATAGAGACTTTCTTCTTGGGAATCTAAAATCTCTGAGTGCCTACATCTAATGCTGTGTTTCTCAACCTGTGGATCACAACCTCTTTGAGGGTCACATATCAGACGTCTTGCATATCAGATATTTATAATATGAGTCATAACAGTAGCAAAATTACAGTTTGAAGTAGTGAAGAGATAATTTTATATTTGGGGATCACCACAACACGAGGGACGGCATTAAAAGGTAGCAGCATTGGGAAGATTGAGAACCACTAATCAATGTATTGAAACCTGCATCTGAGATGTCTAGAACCACAGTACTTGAGGGTGAACAGCAGTTTGCTCCTTCTGACTCACCTTTCTTGCTCTCCTGTCTTATAGGGTAATATAAGTTCTCTACGGGCTCTTTTATATGTTAGTTGCTATAGCTGGCTATGGGTAATTGATAGAATGACCAGGGTGTAACTCATGAAAACCAAAGACCTCAAAATGGCTGGGATAGAGTAGGGGACTCTAGCTGTCCTTCAGCTGCTTCATATTTATTTCAAAGGAAACTTTTCCTCTGCCTCCTGGTCACTTTGTGGGTAGGAGAGGCCTTCAGACCTGCAGTGTGTGTGACCATAGGTCAGGCACAGGCAGAGACTGTGCTTTCCGGTCCCCATGCTTGCTGATTCACTGTGGCTCATCTTGGAGTATGTAGCCACCATCAGTCCAAAGAACTGCAGTGAGTCCACAGAATTGCCCAGCACAAATGTAGCTGCTCTGGCTTGTCCCCGGGTGGAGAAGAGTTCAACATCCAGACAAGGAAGAAGTCTGTGGTTCCATGATGGATAGGTGCCCTCAAGAGGCATCTAGTCCATTAGGTTTAGATGTATTCATCCATCATAAACTTATGACTGCTGCTGATGTGGTAGCCAGTGTTCAGGGTTAGGCAAGGTAAGTTCCTTCCCTCAAAGCCTTGGCCATCGATTGTCCTATGCCTACTTTGGGAGCAAACTGAGCACTTGTCAATTCACCTAGTCTTTTTCTCTTAATCTTTCCCTGCCTGCTGGTTTCTTTCTCATCTACCAAGTATCTATTGACCCCCTCTATCTGCTGACACCACGCTTGCTTATGTGGGGGGGGGGAGTTATAAGCATATACTTGGCTTTTGTGTCGTGGTATCTGTGAAATGCATTAACTCAGGGTTGGTCTCAGGAGTCCAAATTTGAAACCGTCACCATAATGTGCTCTGCTATATATGGCACGGTGTTTTCCTTAGGCAAAACAAATTTGCGTTACTTTGAAAATGAATCTTCCAGCTCAGGGGTAGGTCAAGATGAGGTCACAGTGGTAGAAGGAATTTATCTGAATCTTGGCATTGAGGGGACCCTTGAAAATCTCCCAGTCTGGCTCTGGTAAGTATAGGAAGATGAGCATTGTGGCATGCCAGGAACTTTGGAGATTCGATGTCAATCTTCTTCTCTTGCCATTTATTTGTGTCAATAATCCTTTGCCATTAATAGTACTTATCAGAATTTAAATGTTGGGCAAACTATTGTTTTCATTCTTTTATTATTTTTAATTATGTGTATATGTGTGAGTGTATGTGTCACATGCTTGCAAGTGCCCATGTTGTCCAGAGGTGTCAGGTTGACTAGAACTAGATTTACATGCCATTTTGAGTCACCTAACATGGGTGCTAGGAACCAAACTTGAGTCCTAAGAGTACTGTATGCCCTTATGCCCTTAACCACTGGACATCACTCTGTTATTTCTCTCTGTAATGCTTTTTTCCTAGTCTGCTTTAAAACTTGGGTATCTATTTCTCTCCCCCTTTATAACTCACACCACCAGTTTCCCTCTCTCAAAAGACAGGCAGTCTTAAAGATTCCTTCTGGGACGTTTATCAGGTCTAAGTTTTCTTTCATTCTTCACTCAGCCCATGCATTTACTGCCTTACATCTAGATTACACAGATGTACAGCTAGTTCTCCTGTCTCTTGATAATTTGCCCATCACTGCTGGGTGCTCATCTTGCTTAGACATCGTTTGTGGCTTCAGATGAAGCCCAGGTCAAAGCTGGGCTTTCTTAACCCTGTGTGTCATCTGCAGTCTGCCCACAGGCTCTATTTCCTGAGCTTCTTGTCTGCTCTTACTCAGCTTGAACCCTCAACACGGATTTATTTTTTGCTTACCCCCCCATACGATTTTTGTTTACTTAATATTTAATTGGGCTTTCCTTGTAACTCATCCACAATTCCCTCCTCTTTCCTAACAAAATCCATGTCCAACCTGGAAGGCTCTTATATCTTCCAGCCACTTCTCCACCCAAAGTGATGGTGTGACCTCTGACCTCCCTTAACCTTCAATCCCACTCTTTCTTTCTTGGTCATAAACTGCCACTACTAGGTAGCTGTAATGGTGTAGATTGTCACATGATTCCTTAAACTACTTGCTATTTTTGATGACAAGAGGCAAGACCTCCTATTTTGTGGTCCCAGCAGCATCTAACAGATTTTTCAGGTGTGGCTGCTCATGGGTATCACTTACAAAGTAGCCCAGGGCAGAATCAGTGAGGATATGGTCCACGAAGAAGGAAATAGTGGGGGTTCCCTTGGTGATAAGTATTTCTTGGCTATGAAGCTTAGAGGAGTGGAGAGCCCTTAGTGAATTGGGTGCAGTCCTGGCAATAGACTGTTTGATCCAAGCTACTGGTAGGTCTTTGATCTCTGTGCTGATCTACCTGGGAAATCCAAGGCATTCTTTATGGGTTCCCATCATGTGTCAGGCTGTGGGACTCCAGGAGTTTCATTCAGGTGATTGTAGTAGACAAAACAGATCCCTGCTGTCCTGGAACTTGGGCTGTTGGGTCTGGGGAAACATCAAAAATAAATAGTATCAGGTGATGATGGCCAATGCCGAGGTTAAGTGGCAGAGAGAAAAACTGTTCTTTTATACCAACTAGTCACAAAAATATTCTTCATCTGTCTGAAAGTAGCAAGTGCTTCGAAATGCAGTCTCCTTGGGGATAGGGTTCAGTGGTAGAGCACTTGCATAGCACATGCAAGGACCTGGTTGGGCTTAGTTCCTAGCCTACAGAGAGAAGAGAATAAATAAAACAAACCTAAAACCAAAGCCCATTCTTTGATTGAAATCTAGGAAACAGAGCCGATGGGTTAGCCAGGACAGAAGGAACATTCTTGTTTCCTGCTGCCCCTTCTCTGCAACGAAGGGGCTTGGCATTGTCTACTGGCCAGGGTAGATCCTAGAAAGGGGTGGCAAGAGGGAAAAAGGAGAGGGGTTGGTCCTACAGTAAAAAATAGCCTGGGTGTGGTGCACCCACTCATGAAGGAGCAGAAAACGGCTGTGTCTGACTTGTGGACCCAGGTATGAGCCCTGAAGCCTGAACCTACCAAGTGTTCTGGACTTTGGGAAAGGGGAAATGCCTTAGCCTACTCCAGTCTTAACCCTTCTTCACTGGTCTGGATAATAGTATATCAGCTCTGGATACTCAATTTGCCTTTCGGTTTCCCTTTTCTCATGTCAAGGATTGAAATTCTTACAGTCAAGTTAACAAGATGATTTAACCAAAACTGTAGTTTTTCAGATTTTCTCCATGTCACTAACAGGTTTCTCGTAGCTAGTAAGTGGAAGTTTACTCCAGTGAGAGGCAAGTCTTGTAAATGATGTGCAATATACACCTCTTTGATGGGTTGAGAAGATGGGGTATTAGTTGGATAAATATTTAAGGAAAACAAGGTTCCACCCGCTGAGCTTTTGTTTTTCTGTGAGCCTTGATTTTCCCTAAAGGTGGGCGACCTCTTCCCAGAGGGTATGCTGCGTTGGAGCTGTGTGTGTGTGTGTGTGTGTGTGTGTGTGTGTGTGTGTGTGTTTACATTTGCTCACGCACGATGTGTGTGTGTGTATGTGTGTGTGTATCCTTCTGCATACATGTCATGAAAAGTGCAGGGGAGTTAAGCTCACTCAGAAGCTTCGAGACAGGGCTTGCTATTGTGTGGGAACCACAGAAACTACTTAAGCAAGGAACTGAGAGCTCACGCGCCCTGGACCAGAGCCGGCAATGGGGAAGTTGAGCCTCTGAGGTGATCTGACCTGTTTGTGGACACCAGCTGCAGAGCTCTGCATGATGACGTTGGGAGCAAGCTCTGCCCACTTGATTCGGGACTTTGGTTCCACGGCACAGAGGTTCTTTCACCTCCTCCTCCTGTTATGACTGCACGTGGGTCATCTCCCTAGGGCTGTTTTTCTCTTTGTGACAAAACACTATCCAAGAGGCCCAGTAAACCCAGCTCCTGAGTGCAATCCCTGGGATGAGGCGTAGCCTCGGTTAGGTGGATGTCTTCTGGCTTTACCGCTGACTCCCTTGGCCTCCTCCAGTCTCAGGCAGTCAAGTCTAGAGCGGCCCTCTGCCTTCGCCCCCAGCCAGCCTGGCCAGAGCTGCCAGCGCGGGTACGGCAAGCTACATGCTCGGCCAACTCCATCCTAGCGAGCGCTCTGGGCTGCCGAGTCGCTCCGGAGCGCTGGGGTTGTGCAGGACGGATGGGATAGCCCGCCTGGCCTCTGGAAGGTCAAGGGCGGTGTGAGGTTTCTGGTTGGTAAGTCCGGAGCTAGAGAAGCCTGGGCTGAGGAACCTTCTCCGCAAGCCCATGTTGGGTGGGGCTTCCCAGGAGGGGCGGGGCCTCCACTGGTCTACGGAGGGGCAGGGCGTCAGGCAGGGGCGGGGCTTCCGCAGATCTCTGGCGAGGCGGGATCCCAGGGGTGGGACCTATTCACAGGTCGGGGTGGGGCATCTCAAGTCACCGAGGGGTGGGGACTCGCAGGTCCAGAGCCCCTCCGGGTGGGGTGGGGCGGGGCCTGCCGCTGCCTCGGCGGCTGTGGCTACAGTCTAGTAGTCTCCGGGGCAGCCAAGGTACATAGCGGCCCCAGTCTCTCCAGAGCATCCTTCGCGGCTGGTCTCCGCCTGCAACAGGCTCGCAGCCTCGGGCCTGGAGGCTGACTTCTTTTGTGTTTTGTTTTCTGCCCCGCGCCTCATCTCGGCAGGACCCGTTCGTTCTTCTGCGGGCTACAAGAAGGCAGAGGATGAGATGTCCCGGGCCACGTCTGTTGGAGACCAGCTAGAGGCACCGGCCCGCATAATTTACCTCAACCAATCTCATCTCAACAAATTCTGCGACAACCGGATCAGGTAGGAGAAGCTGCAGCCAGGTGAAGCTCAGCGCTCACCTTCACGGGATGGGTTTTCAATCACCCGGCTGGCCCTCAGTCCATTTGCTTCCCCCAGCACTTTGCATCTCTGCCTCCTGCACCTACCTCGAGCTCAGAGGTCTACACCAGGTACTCAGTGCGCCATGTGAGCACAGGGGCTATCTTCCTCCCCTCTGCAGTGCAATGCCACAGTTCCTCTGGGGGCCCCGCGGAAGTTACTCTGATGCCAAAAGTGAAGGTGTCTACTCACCCCTGTACTGCCTTCTAAGAATCTCAGTAGTCTCCATGCAACCTCATTGATAGTTCTCTTTGTCATCACGAGTAGTTTGCAGAACGTCTGTGGGGAAGTGCTTTATTAGGCAATCGCACAGGCCCTAGGGATTCACATTCATTTCCCAGTGACCCACTGCTTTTGCTAAGGGTCTTGTTTGCTAGGAAACTTTGTCTAGTGTCAGCAGAAAAATGAATGGAAGGTAGCATTTTAACATCTGCTTAGTGTCTGCTCTCTGCCTGCCGGCCAGTGTGTTAGATGTGTTAGCAGTGCCAGCATCTCCAGTGTCTCGTGGAGCAAGTCATTACCGTCCAGATCAGGAAACTGGATAGAGATGTGGCATGGAGTACTATGATCTTATATTAACAGATACTAAATGGGAAAGCCAGAAGTCAGAACCCACTCATCTGAGCAGCAAACATATCCCAGCTGTTGTGCAAGACTTGCTTCTTAGCTTGGTGTTAGCACACTTTGAAATGTCATTAAACTTTTGAGCTTTGAACAGCTTCACCTCTGCAAGTGATTTCTGAGGATAGTTTTGTGAGCGCTGTAGGTCACCATACTCAGGCCTGGAAGATACTGATGGACCAGGTCCCACACAGATTATTGAGATACAATCTAGTACTCTTCTTCTCCTCCTCCTCCTCCTCCTCTTCCTCCTCCTCCTCCTCCTCCTCCTCCTCTTCCTCCTCCTCCCTCCTCCTCCTCCTCCTCCTCCTTCTTCTTCTTCTTCTTCTTCTCTTCTTCTTTAAATAAAGCTTTGGCTAAAACTTTGCTATTGTTACATATCTATTACACTACTTCAGTCATGCCACACTGGCTGCCTAGCTTGCAGCGAGATATGGTTGTTGGGTCATTTCTATAGCTTGATAGAATTTGGGAAAGAATAACAATTCACCTATGTGCATTTATTTTATTAAGGGAGTGTTAGGTTGTGTGGCTTTATTTTGTGTTTCAAGAATAACCTTTGAACACATTTTACATTTAAAGAAGTAAAGCTTAGGATATCTGAATCTTGATTCCTGAATATATAGGCTTGTTTTAAGATATGGAACATTACAGATATTACAAACAGCCCATTATGACATTACAAACCTGGGTAAATGTACTAAAAAAAAAAGAGGAAACTGGAGCCTCATACATTGCCAGTAGGAATAAAAGATGGGGCTGCTGCTCTGGGAAGTAGTTTGGCATGTCTCCAAAAAGATCAGGGTAAAATTAGCACAAGACCCAGCAATTCCAAGACCAGGTATACATAGCTAACACATGGGGAAACAGAGGTCCTCACAAACACATGTACACCATGTACATAGCAGCAGGACTATGGTTGCCAGAACACACACACACACACACACACACACACACACACACACACACACACATATCCAGGTCTTTGTTCAGATGAGTCTATGAAGTGTGGAAGAGCCACACAATGGAATATTGTCTGGCTACAAAATGATACAAAATAGATGAACCTTAAAAGTTATTAAATGAAAGAGCAAGTCGTGAAAAGCCTCATTTTGTAGGAACTGATGTATGTGAAATAGCTGAAAGAGAGATGTATCTCATGATCCACTCGCGGTTCCTGGGGCTGGGGAAGGAAGATGGACGTATGGGAGATGGAGTGACTGTGCGGCTTGGAATGGTGGCTGTATTACTCTGAATGCATGAAAAGTCCTGATGCTGAGCATTGGCCATACAGTTCCAGGTCTCCACACCTTCCATATTTCTGCTGAATTCCTTGGAAAAACACTAAGGTCAGTTGTAAAAATTTAATATTGTGTAAGGAGATTTGATTGGAGCATCATTTGTTTTTTGAACTAGGGTACTTTTCAAAAGTTATTTTTAATTTGTTCCACCAATTTTAGTATCTTTTTGTGCTGCTGGTTTGAAACAGTGGCAATAAAATAGGGATCTCCCCACCCCAATCCCTAGTTTCCACAGGAAGTGTGCTGTTTAGTTTCTTGTCAACTTGACACAAGCAAGGGTTATTGGTATCCTGGCATTAGGCTGACCCTGCCCCCTGTCAATGGGCAGGATAGGCACACCAGCATTCAGGCAGATACTTAGACAGCTCAAAGGGCCCTGTGTTGCGCAATGCCTTATATTGCTGCGTAAGGACTCTGTTCGCATGTGCAAGCTTCCCCTTTTAAGCGAGCGCCCTCTGCCCCTACCCTCCCTTCCATCTCTGCGACTGGTCAGCCGACACATACTCCTTCCTTTGTTCCCTTTCCCAATAAACTCCACGTGTGTTTTTTGAGTCTTGTGATTCTTGTTTCATCTCCCGAAGCTGCAGCAAACAACAAGGGTCACCTGGGAAAAGGGAACCTCGGTTGAGAAAATACCTCCATTAGATGGCTCTGTGGGCAAGTTTATGGGGGACATTTTCTTGATTGATAGTTAATGTAGGTGAGTCCAGCCCAGTGTGGATAGTAGCATCCCTGGGCAGGTAGTCCTTGAGCATCTAAGAAAGCAGGCTGTTGAGCCATGGAGAGCAAGCCAGTAAGCAGCACTCCTCCATGGTCTCTGCTTCAGCTCCTGCCTCTAGGTTCTTGCCTTGAGTTCCTGCTCTGACTTCCCTTCATGATGGCCTGAACTCTGTAGATTGAAATAAATCCTTTGCCACTAAGTTGCTGTGCTCATGTGTTATCATAGCAATGGAGAGTGAACTAGGACACGAGGCAAACATTAGGGCGCAATGGAGCCTCAATACCTGTTTGTATCAGGGCTGGTTTTATCCTTAGAGGGATACCCGATATGTAGTTTCATTTGTACTTTTTTTTTTTGCAATAAGGGTTTGGAATAGGTATGTGTATTGAATTAGCTAGGAATAAAGCAGGCATATACCAGCTGTATAACTGTATAGTTGGATTCATTTTAAATATATTATACCAAGTATTAAAATTTTAATTTCTGACTTTGTGGCTTATCCTGTAAGAATGTTTCTAAGTGCACTGGACCTAGTGTGGCCCTTGCACTTCTGTATTCCACTTCTGTTGGGTGTTAATGGGACTCACTAATGGTTGTCAAAGGCTTGTAGTTCATTTAGAACTTGCTTTCAAAGCTTGACATTAGAGTTTGGGGCTTTCACCAAACATTGAGGTAAGGAATTGGAGCACTTTAGTAATGCTGAAGTCAAATTTATAAAGCACTGAGTTTTTTTTTTTTTTAAAAAAACTAAGATATTCAAGGGAATGTTCTCACCACAGGAAATTGCTAAAGAATTTCTTTTTCTTAATGAGAAAAGGCTGATATTTTTCTTTAGGCAGAAACATGGAGGGGGTCTTTCTCAGACCACCCCTCTCCCTCTCATGCTGGGGATGGAAGGTTCCTTATACACTCCAAACAAGTGCTATGCACCTCAGCATGTTGCTTCTAAGTCAAGCTTTTTGGAAAGAAAGGCTCCCAGGGGGCAGCTGAGGGGCCCAGTGATCATTGCCTGGTGTGTCTTTTCAGAGCTTGACCTCTCCAGGTCGGGTTCTTTGACTCTCCCCACATCAGGATCTTTCTGACTCAGACAGTTGCCGGTGCCACCTTGGCAATCACTGTGTAGTTGCTTTTGAAGATGCTTGGCGAGCTTTGACTTAAGCCACGGACAGGGCCATGGAGTTTGACAGTGAGGAAGGGGGCTGTTGAGCGTCTGGGGAAGCATGTGAAAGGTGATGTGTTGTACTTTAGTATCAGGACTCAAGGAGGAGGCTTGACCTGAAGAATGTCTAGGAGAGCCAGTGACCCATCGTATCTGGTTGGCCCTATACCATCTGGGGATGCTCTACCTGGGAATTCTAAATTTAGTCCTGAGAGTTATGTCATGTGTGTGTGAGAGTCTCTCCAAACCTTGGTCTTGGACTCAACACTGAAGTAATGTCCGATCTTCCGCTTGCTGATGTTTTCCACCAGGAAGCCAGATTCTGGTCATTTTTGAAGCAGCACCTTCGTCCTAGGCAATGGTTCTCACCTAAGAGGACAATGATTTTCTTCATTGTGTAGAAATTAATAGTAAAGCTGGGCATGTTGATGTGCACCTTTGATCCCAGCACTCGGGAGGCAGAAGCAGGTGGATCTCTGTGAGTTTGAGGCCAGCCTGAGTAGCGAGACACTGTCTCAAAACAAAACAAAAAGAAATGAATTGCGATTAGTGGAATGTTTCAGGGTTCTTATGTTTATGGAGGACTATGCACCTAACAAGATCTCCTTTTTCTGGCGAACACTCTCATCTCCTTCCACACATTTACATGCACAATATAGACAACTAAAGTTCAGTGATGTTTTTGTTTATTCATGGAATTGTGTAACCATCATAATTGTAAAATTTAGACCATTTATACCACTTCAGGAAGAAACTGTACCATCTGTCAAGCATCCTTCTCTCTCCAAGTACCATCACCTATCAATTATCCTTCTCTCTCTCTGTACCATCTATCTGACATCCTCCTCTCTCCCTTCTGCCTCTTCCTCTCCCCCTCAGCATCTAAATAACCACTAATTTACTTTATGTTTCTATGTGTCAGTCATTTCCCATGAATGGTTACCTTATCCTTTTTTTGTAGTTTATTTAAATTAAAGTGTACTTAGAGGAATGTGTTGGTAAATCTTTAGTTTCTATATCATGGCATAACTCGCCAAAGGGATGATGAACAATATTTATGATATCACAGTTAGCAATATGTCATCTCTCTCTGTGGTTATCAATGTATGCAATTTGGAATTCTGACTTCCAGAGCCTTAGGGAATTTTCATGTTTGAAGTCAGGTCTTCAGTGCAAGTTCTAGATACTTCATTTAGGTTTGGAGTGACTCATTCATTTCAGGTGGGTGTTTCAGCAATTTACAGGAGAGCAAGGGAGCTTTGTCAGATTAGCCTGTTTCTTCAGGTTGCTTTGTCTTAAGGGAAAATTGCTTTATATTTAATGTAAATATGTTTCTGTCTTTGCTAATGTAAGTTTAAAATAAAGTATCACCTGTCTAGAAAGAAGAACTGAGCATTGGGTGCTGGGTGTATATAGGATCATCATTTTTAAAAGCAGGTTAAGCATCCCTAATTTGAGAATCCAAAATTAAATAAAAAATGCCCCAAAATCTGAAACTTTTTAAGAATTGACATCATGTCAGAAACAGAAAATTCTACATGTAATCTCACCTGGTGGGTCATCATCAAAACACAGGCACAGCAAAGACATCCAGTACCATTACTGTCAGGCTAAAGCATGCAATATGTGTGAAACACAAATAGATTCTATGTTTAGACTCAGAAAATCTCATTGTGTCCATGCTGATATTCCTGAGACCAAAAAGACAAAACAATAAAAACAAATGATCAAGCTATATCAGAAACAGTCATTTTGGTGAGGGATGTTTAACCTATAAATTGGGACCCAAATGTCATAGATAGTATGCTTGTCATAAAGGATGGAAAGAACATAAGAGCCTTTAGTAGTTCACTTGTAGGTACACTGTGGTGCAGATGGTGAGTATATATGGTACTAGAGACAATGTTGTTGGATACTATGAAGATAAAGAATTCTCTCAATTTTTTTTAAGCTACAGAATTTAGACAGAATCTGGTGTATGTTAAACCTGCTTACTATTTAGTAAGGAAACACTACCAAAATCTTAATAATTTTTTTGTTGATTTGAAAAGATCATTATTTAAAGGAGTTGAGGGTGCATATCCTTGTGGAGTTTGCCAAGCAGGCACAGAGTCTTATTCTTCAGTGTTATTCTTCAATAAACCTGGTATGGTGGTGCATGGCTATAATCTCAGCACTCAGGTGTTATGCATATAAGGATCAGTTCAAGGTTATCACCAGATGTGTAACAGATACAGGCTAGTCTTGGATGCACAAAGTATTTCAAAAATAAATAAACAGGGTCAGGGATATGAATCACATATTACAGTGTTCGCTTGGTGAAACTGAGGACCTGAGATCCACAGCACTCGCATAAAGAGCCCGACATGTGAGATGGAGAGATGGCTCAGTGGTCAGAGGCAGAGGACCAGAGTTTTGTTCTCAGCACCCATGTTGTGGGGGGCTTGCAACTGCTAGTAACTCCAGCTCCAGGGAATCCTCACACCCTTGGCCTCTGTGGCACCAATACTCATATACACATACCCATATGCATAGTTTAAAAAAATTGTATCTTTTAAAAGCCAGGCATGTTGATGTGTGCTCATAATTCTAGCACTGGAGAGACAGGCAAGACAGTTCTGGGGCTTGCTGGGCAGCTAGTCTAGCTGATAAGTGAACTCCGGGTTCAATGAGAGACCATGTCTCAAAACACAGTGATTGGAGTTGACACCCAATATCAACCTCTGGCCCCCCCACATGACACACACACACACACACATACACACACACACACACACACACACACACAATAAATGATAAATAAATGGTAAAGCTTATGTATCACTGATCAAGTTTGTTGAAGATAAAATACTCATCGATTCATTGCTTATGTTGAACACATCTACCCAGCTACCTTCAAGCCCCCTGGAGATCTCATCTCTGTCTCTGCTCTCCAAAGCAGACAGTTTCCTGATGAGGAACATCATAATAAATCAGGAATACTTATTTTTTTTTGTATACACTAGCAGCAAATAGCTCGACAGAAAAGTCTGGCTACTAAAAGTGCTATCTGATTTATACCCAGGGCAGGATTTTGAGATATCTCACATTTGAAAATATTGAAATTATAGGGTTCTTGGCACCATGTATTTCAGGTAACCACTGGATGCCTAAGTTATCTTGAACTGTATTTTTAGAAACAGAAGAAAAAGCATGTCAGCCTTGGGCTAGTTAAGTATTTGATGTTTCTAAGGAAACGGCAAATGCCTGGGAGAACAGAGTTTGGTGGTAATATTTATCAAGTTGACCTTTGTGAGGGTTCATAATGGAGCCAATGAAACCTCTGTACTGTCCTATTCATAGGTAGGCAAAGACATTCTGTTTGAGAATCTGGATCAGTGACCTCTTTTACTGTTCTTCTCTTCTCAAATTCCCTTCCCTTCCCTTCCCAAATCCCTTCCCTTCCCAAATCCCTTCCCTTCCCAAATCCCTTCCCTTCCCAAATCCCTTCCCTTCCCAAATCCCTTCCCTTCCCAAATCCCTTCCCTTCCCAAATCCCTTCCCTTCCCAAATCCCTTCCTTTCTCTTCCCTTCCCGCCCCTCCCCCTCCTCCCTTTCCCTCTCCTTCCATCCCCTCCTCTCCCCTTCTCCCCTCCCTTTTTAAAAATCTGAAACATGGACCCTCACTCTATAGCTCAGTTGGCCTTGAACTCTTCCATCTAGGCTGGCAGGGGATTTGGCCTCTTCCCAAATTCCACAAACTCACTGTTTTCTACAGACTTAAAAGCATATCTTAGTCTTACTGAATTAATCAAAGACTCATTAATGGGAAAGAAGTTAACATTTAACCAGAGTCTGAGGAAACTAAAGAGATACAGGGACTAAGTGCAAGAGGAGAAGGTGCCTGCGGAGCCCTGAGAAGAACTTGTTGTTTGAGCACAGTGCAGTGTGAGGGTGTGCTTCTTTTGGATCATGTGCTGTGGCAGTGAGGGTGTTACCAGAGTTTGCAGTGTAATAGCCTGGGCTCTAGGAGTCCCAATAAGCAAGGTTTACCCACCTGTCCCCAGTATATCAATTAAAGAAGCTAGTAATTGTGGGAGTTTTATTCAATGTAGCCACATTAGGAACAGCAACAATAAAAGGATCCTGTGACCACTAAGTCCATCTTCAGGGTCCTGACAAGTTGTTAGGGTTTAATAGAGGGCCAGAAGTATGTATAATTAGCATTCCTAATCAAGGTGTGGTGCATGCCCATTGCTGATCCCTTATGTCCTGGCTCTGACTGTGGTCTATCCTGTAAGGTAACTCTGGTAAGTTGTCAGAAATGTATGAACTCTTGGGAGGTTTGTCCTCTGGCTGGCCCAAAGGATGCCTGGGGAAATTACCATTCTTCGGGGTTCATTGTTTCAAAAGTCCAAGAGGCAAAGCGAAGACTAGAGTGTCTTTGGTTTGCCTTTCCTGACAGGTGCTTACAAGATGTTGTCACTGAGAAATCAGAGTGAAAGGTGGATAGTTATTCTTTTGTATCTTATGCAAGTTTCCATAGTCTACGATTTTCCCAAGATTAAAACAACAACAACAACAATAAGAAACTCAAAGTTGAAAAAACAGCCAGAAATAATCTAGACCAAGAACTCAAAGCTCTCATATTCCTGTTGGAGGGGATGGCAAATGCCTAGGTGTTTTGTTAGAACAGGGGTGATGTTCAGAGGAGAAAAGGGCTGGGGCTCGGGACTGGAGATGGCTCAGTGGTTAAGAGCATGTGCTGATTTCCCAGAGGCTCTGAGTTTGGTTCCCAGTATCCATGTTGGGTGGCTCACAACAACCTGTAACTCTAGGGGAATATACCTCTGGTCTCTGTGCACACTTGCACTCATGCATATACCTGTATTCACATACATGCAGTTAGAAATAATAAAAAATCTTTCTTAAAAAGGACAAAAGAAAGAGGCAAGGTCTCCCCAGATTGCTGTGCTAAGTAGATGAGAGAACACTTGCTCTCTGGTGTCCAAGAGTGTCCCCTGTGCTCTCTGCCCACAGTTTGCATGCAGGACTCCTGGGCTAGGTGCATAGAGGCTGAAGGAGGCTGCAGTACTTAGGCAATGGGCAATTCTGTAGTGCCCAGCATTCAGTCTTAGATCTTGGGTTCGCCATCTGGAAACAGCACCAAAGGGCTTGCTGTGCCACCTGGGGCTCCTCAGAACAAGGCAGAAACCAAACCAGCAGCCCTTTCCAGGGCCAGTGCTTACAAAGAACAAAAGGGGTATCTGACCATTGTTGGGCTGTTTTATAGAGAAAGTTCCTGAAAACCATGAGGTCAGAGTAGATTTAACTGCTGACCCACTCTTTTCTCTTGAGAGCCAGCTCCACAACAGAAATCAGGTTTTCAGCTAGTCATCTTGCTTTATATTAGAAGCAATGGAATGATTTGAGGTTGAACATTCAAGTGGACTATTCCATTTCTTCAGGACTTGTGTACACCATAGCTTGAATGGCTCTGTGTGCATCTTCGTTTGTATAGCTCTGGAGAGCCACGGTCAGTTGGTCTGTTTCAGCCTCCAGGCTTTTAAGAGCAAATTCCTAGACCAGTTCTCTTGTCTTCCTGAAGTGTATGAAATGCATCAACAATGGACAGATTTTCAGGGGGTGGGAAACCATTACAAAGGCACCTGCAGAAACTTGGGGACCAGACACAGAGTACAAACCTCATAGGCGGGACACAAATGGCCAAACATTGTACAGCTAAACAAAGGGACAGGACTTGCTCTTGGGATGGGTTTAGGCTGTGGGAGGCTGATGGCAGTTGGTGCACAGCTGGGAAGCTGTCTTGTGATGCAGATGAGGTTTTCTAGGCGACAGCCACTCAGGGTCATTCGTCTAATTTGGGCATCAGAGTCCTCTAATCTTTCCAAGGTAGAAAAGGGGTATCAGGAAAAGCCTGTTTGTACACCCTGCCCATTCACTTCACCAACGTAATAAATTTGTCAAAGGACAGCCTCTGAGTTAATGCTGTCTAAAGTTTCTCAGAATAGCCATCTTGAAATAAAGAAAGCTAGTATGGGATCTTGTATTTGGGGTGCCATACTGTGGGACCCCATACTGTCACATAAATTCTCTGCATCAGTGGTCTCCAAACTTTTTGGATTTCATGTCCCCTCAGTATAACTTGTCAGCACAAATTTTTACCACTGCTTATAAAAATCTGTAGACTGTACAGTCGCCATGTCTCAACCCTGGGCATGCATTTGCTAAGATTCCCAGTTAAGCCCTATGGATTTATAAGTGTCTGTGCTTAGTTGTTTAGAATGTTTATGACTATCTTATCAGACTTACTTAAGCTTTCCTTTTGTTCCATCAAGAAAAAGGCCTTGGCGAGCATGGATTCAGAGCAGATGTTTCTATGCTGGCTTTTATTTGCTAATAGCTTGCAGCATTATCATTTTTGCTGTGGTTTCATTGCATAATTCTTCTTTTTGGGAGGATAGGTGTCATTGAAATTAGATGAAATAACCCATAAATCCACCTAGCTTGGAGACACAAACAGAAGCATAGAGTCATAAGCAGGGAGACAGATGGAGGGGTGGGCGACACTGTCACCCTGCATTTGTCAGCCCAGGCTGCCAGAGCCAAGTGTCATACATTGGGCCTGGTGGCTCAGAAAAGAAAAATGTGCTTTCTCCCAGCTGTTGCAGCTGGAAGTGACAACTTCATAACTTTATTTAATCAATTGTCTTCCAAAGGCCCTACTCACAAATATCACCACATTCAGGGCTTCATCTATTCTGTGTCTATTATAATTCATTCTTCTCCCACCCAGCACTGGGAGGTTTCCTGTAACACTTCCCCTCCAGCCACATCATATAGAGCCAAGTGGGGAGAGCGACTCCAATGTCAAGCTACCAACAGCTACAACTGAGGGAGTTTGGAGAGGGGCATGTTGTATGATATTGGGATAAGTCCCTTCTAAACCTTGCTTAGAGTCCTGGGTTGTACTTTTTTTGCCAAGTGGGGCTGTTCCCCTTCCTTGGAGAAGATGGGGGTGGGCACGTTGCTTCAGACCGTGGCAACCCTGAGCCTGATTGCACATCGTTAGGAGAGGCAGTGGAGTGTAACAGCCAATGTGTATCTTTTCAGATATGGGTCTGCCCATAGCCAGAAAAGCTTTTAAAAGGGGCAGTGACAGTGTTTTCCTCAGGGTGCCTTGGAAGAGAAGGAGTGTCCCTGAGGATACACAGAGTGGGGCTTTGAGTGGATGGATAGACATGCATGCTTCTAGGTTCCCATTTCAGCAACGGGAAAAGCACCGGCACTTTCTCTTGCTTCCGTGTTTTGTTTTCTTTGGAACTATTTTGAACAGTGTATTGGGAACAGGGTGCTTGACCTCACAATAACAGAAATACCCTTTCCCCGCAGTGTTAGACCTACTGGGGTGGGCCACCTCTGACAGTGTGCCGTGAGGGAGAACAGCTCCCTTGTGTGGGGATGCACAGACTCTACTGGCGAGATCTCCAGCATCCTCTGTCTCTAGAGCAGGAATCCTCATAATACAGTTAAGAGCTTGACCAGACTGCAGGTGCTGGCTGCTTGCCCACATTGCTGATTGCCACTGCTGTTCTACTTGGCCATTCATGTTACCCACTGTCTAATTCTTTGATAATACAATAAATTGATGATCTAGGGAAACACAAGTGGATTAGAGTATTACTTGTTCAAGGGCTGTATGTTGTCTAGAGAATAACTATGTGGGCTAAAGAATAACTTGGTAGATTTGGGGGACTTGGGGTCTTCTTTTTGTGTGTAGATTTAATCTTTTTACCTATATATTTACCTGTATAATATTTAAACATACTTAGTTACATATTTAATATATAAATACATGTATATTTAAAATAAACAGTTTTAGCCTGAAAATGTCATACATGATCAGGCTACATTGAGAGCATAAGAAAGGTGGGTAGTGAGTGTGTGTGTGCGCATGTGCAAGAATTGTTGTTAAATCAAAAAATTGATTTTTACTTTTGATGTGCTGGAAGAACAATGCTGTATAAGGTTATATTAAGTTCACCATCACTTCCTCCTACAACAGAACACCCAGCAAGATTCTTCACTATAGACTGGTTAAAAACTTGAGCCTAGTCCAAGCAGATAGTAGAGACTTATGACATGGAGTTGTATACCTTTTATTTTGAAGTAGTGTCCCACTAAGTTGCTCAGGCTGGCCTCAAATGACTGATTCTCCTGCCTTAGCCTCCCCAGGAGCTAGCATCCAGGAATGTGCCACCCAGCTTAGCTTCTGCCCTGCCCTCTTTATTTCTTCCTTTTCTTATTTGGACCATCCATTTTATGTCAACTTGGACTCTGCTTTAAAACTGTGCATAATATTTAATCGGAAATTTAAGAAATTATTTTATGTTTACAAATATTTTATCTTTGTGTATGTCTGGGTACCACATGCCTGCCTGGTGTCCTCAAAGTCCAGAAGAGGGTGCTGACCCTCTGGAGCTGGAGTTACAGATGGTTGTGGGCCCCCATGTGCTGGGTCTTGAACTTCAGTCCTCTGGAAGAGCAGCCAGTGCTCTTAACCACTGATCATCTCTCTCGAGACTAATCTAAATTCTTAATGGGAGATTCCATTGTACTAAGACATATTTCTTAAATTATCCAAAATAGCTTTACACTTGTATCTTTCTTCCAGTAAGTGGTGGTAGATCTGAAAGTGTCACCGTCTAGAATGTGGAATAATTTCCGAAACTCCTGCCTTTTGCGAACAGAGCTCTTTCTTTGACAGTAGTGAGGCTGTCTCCTCAGTAGTATTATCGATACTCCCCAGCATCCATCCTTGTTAGAACTGTCTCAGGTTAGTTTTTAATGTTACCTTTAAATTAGGCTTCATTAATCAGCCTAGTGCTATTTCATCAGAGCAAATTAAATTTGTAGAATGAGGATGCCAGGGGGCGGTGGAAACAGTAGCTTCTCTCAGCACCTCTGTTTAGCATGTCAGCCATCTCACAGCTTCATCCCACATCCTTTTCAGGAACGTTTGCTCATTATAAACTAGACAGCAGGACGTCTGGCTTTTCTACTGTTTTCTTAACTTTTCCTCCTGGCTCCCTCCCTCTTTCCTCTTTGATGTTCATGTAAAGGCCAATACATACTTGTGCGTGTGTGTGTGTGTGTGTGTGTGTGTGTGTGTGTGTGTGTGTGTATGTGTGTGTATATGTGTATGTGTGTGTATGTGTGTGTATATGTGTATGTGTGTGTATGTGTGTGTATGTGTGTGTGTATGTGTGTGTATGTGTGTGTGTATGTGTGTGTGTGTTTGTGTGTGTGTGTGTTTGTGTGTGTGTGCATGTGTATATGTGTCTGTGTGTGTGTGTGTGTGGTGTGTGTGTGTGAGTGGAGTGGTATGTGTGTGTGTCTGTGTCTGTGTGTATGTGTGTGTGTGTGTGTGTATATATGTGTATGTGTGTGTATGTGTGTGTATGTGTGTGTGTATGTGTGTGTGTTTGTGTGTGTGTGTTTGTGTGTGTGTGTGTGTGTTTGTGTGTGTGTGTGCATGTGTATATGTGTTTGTGTGTGTGTGTTTGTGTGTGTGTGTGTGTGTTTGTGTGTGTGTGTGCATGTGTATATGTGTCTGTGTGTGTGTGTGTGTGTGTGGTGTGTGTGTGTGTGCGTGTGTGTGTGTATGTGTGTTTGTGTGTGTGTGTGGTGTGTGTGTGTGAGTGGAGTGGTATGTGTGTGTGTCTGTGTCTGTGTGTATGTGTGTGTGTGTGTGTGTGTGTGTGTGTGTTGAAGTCATGCCATGACTAGGATGTTTATAGTTATACAATAATCACTCTCCATCTCCCTTCTCAGCAAAGAGTTGACCATTAGGCTTTCTCCACAGTTCACAGGAGAAGTAATTTTAAGTAGCAAGTTGTATGGAAAGGAGGAAGGAAAGCCACAGTTGTGTTGTGTACAGAGGACTTGGTTTGACTTACCCAGATAAATCTGTAATCTGTAAGTCAAGCATTGCTGTACTGACTGTACTGACATTAGCTAGAGTCATCAGGGAGGAAGGAGCCTCAATTGGGGGAATGCCACCTTGAGATCCAGCTGTAAGGCATTGTCTCAATTAGTGATCAATGAGGGAGGGTCCAGCCCATGGTCCCGGGCTGCTGGTCCCGGGTTCTATAAGAAAGCAGGCTGAGCAAGCCAGGGGCAGCAAGCCAGTAAGCAGCACCCCTCTATGGCTTCTGCATCAACTCCTGCCTCCAGGTTCCAACCCTGCTTGAGTTTGTGTTCTGACTTCCTCCAATGATGGACTATGATCTGGAAATGTAAGTCAAGTAAACCCCTTTCTCCCCATCTTGATTTTTGGTCATGGTGTTTTGTTGCCTCAACAGAAGCCCTGATTCAGATAATTGCAGATATTGTAAAGTCAGGGAACTCCAAATAAAATAATAATATAACAAAGGACTCTGTTTTGGGTTTATTTTTAACGATTTTCACTTGGTTGCATGAAGTGTGGGCATGGTATGTACATCCCACTACCTGCAACGCTTGTAACTTATGTAGCCCTCACATGAACAATCAGCCTCCAAGGGTGTGGTGGTTTGAATGAGAATGGTCTCCGTAGAGTCATACATTTGTATGTTTAGTCCTTAATTATGTAGAACTGTTTATTAAGGATTAGGAGGTGTGGTGTTGTCGGAGCAGCTGTATAACTGGGGGTAGGATTTGAGGTTTCAAAAGCCAGCCCATGCTGGGTCAGTGTTGTTCTCCCTCTGTCTGTTACCAGTGGAACAGAATGTAAAGCTCTTAGCTACTATTTCAGCACCATGCCTGTCTGTCTCCTGCCATGATGATAATGGACTAACCCTCTGAAACTGTAAGCCAGCCCCCAATTAAATGCTCTCTTTTGTAAGAGTTACCTTGGCCATGGTGTCACTTCCCAGCAATAGAATAGTGACTAAGAAAGGGGAACAGTATACCTGGAAAACTTTTCAAGTCCATGGGTGGTGGCTTGTCTATAAAGGCTTTTCTTGACACTGAAGCTTCCTGTGACTTCCAGACCCTGATACCAGGTTGTGGCCATAATCATACCAAGACAGAACTGTCGGGAAAGCATACATAAACCTCTGTGGTCACCATAACAAAACATTCATTCCAGTATTATGTTTGAATTAGCATTCATGAACAGTCATGACCTAAACAGTGCCCTCAGGGTTTAGTACAATGGTCATGGGACCATTACAGAGCTAGTTCTTTCAGTATTAAGGAGGAAGCAGAAGTGAGTTCCTCCTATGTGAGGTCTTCTGTTGTGTCCCTGGGCAGGAGTGAGGCTTCTAATTTCATCAAGGTACACTTACATTAAGCCTCTATCAACAACATTGAGAGGTGACATATTCTCAGTGTTTTTACACTTAAAATTGTTCCTGGAAGCTGTAAAACCCCATGTTAACATGCATGAACTTGGAAGAAATATTGACAAAGCTAGAAGCTTCCTATCACCTGTTGACATTCACATTTCTAGTTCCATTTCAGAGGAACACATGTTTTTGTTTGGCTGGTGTTGTCTTTGCTTGTTTCATTGGTATAATGAGGGTTCTAGGTTTTTTTTTTTTTTTTGTCCTGTGTCACATGATTAGCTAGATAAGAAGCTAGCTGTATCACAGCTGGTGTTTGTTGAAGAGCAAAGTGGCCATCTATGTCACCAGCCTGTGATATTTAAGGACTGTGCATAGTGAGGTGCCTCTATGAGATAGCAGACTGGGGTGAGTTTGAAACCACAGTGCTTCTCTAGTCCCAAATCATCCAACCAACTTCTCCATTGCTGCTTATCATCTTACAGGTGAATTGAAGCTAAGTCACGATTCATCATGGTTTTGAGCTATTGTGCTGTGGGATAGCATGGATTCTATATTTTGGGATAAAGCCATTAGAGAAATGACAGTAAGAATATCTAGTATTGGGGGGTTGGAGAGATGGCTCAGACGTTAAGAACACTGGTTGTTCTTCCAGAGGTCCTGAGTGCAGTTCCCAGCAACCATATGGTGGCTCACAACCATCCATGGTGGGATCTGATGTCCTGTTCTGGAATATAAGCATACATACAGATAGAGCACTCATACATAAAAAACAAACAAACAAACAAACAAACAGCCCCAAAACCCTTGTCTTAAGAAATTCATGCCCCTTTTGATTTTAAAATATGTTGAGTAGTTTAAAATTAGGATGGCATAACATGGGTCACACACACCCACAGGATCAAATTTATCTGAGAATGACTAGTGCTGTGTCTGGTTTCTGCAGGTGTGATGAGCTCTGTAGTTGTTCATAAGATACGTTCTCTGCCTGGTAAGACTGAAGAGCTACTGCACCTCATAGAACAATCAGGTGCAATTTGGTAGTGTCTTTGCAAGTCGCTATCAGTGTGGGTGTTTACTTTTCTCTTGGTCTCAAGGTCATGACTGTGGTATATTTGCATTCCCTGGGCTGCAGTGACTCTCTCACTTCCTGTTGCACCTATTTGCAAGTCTTCGATAAGGTCCTTGTGTTTAATGTTAGTGCACTCGGTGGGGGCGGGGTTCTGGCTTCTCTTTGGCACTTCTTATGAATCCATTGCAGGTGGTCTGTGGTCACCTCCATCTTTTGGTAGCTATTTTATAGGTATAGTCTGGGCATTAGAGGAACACCGTGCATAAATGCTTTAAGTAGTACCCACTGAGTGTCTTACAGGTTCCGATTTAGCCATTGTTTGCATTTAGACTATGTTTGACAACAGCTCTCCCACCTTCTTGGTACATACCACTCAAGTTTTAAAAAAAATAGGCTGTGCGTTGTATTGGAAGAGATAAAGATAATGCAGCGGTTGTGTGGGATGGGTGTTTAGGGTACAGACTAGAAACTCTTTCAGCAGTGACTTAATTTTGAAGAGTATTTCTAGCATTTGTCTGAGGTTTGTGCTGGAAGCATTTGTAGGGAAATGTCTAGTTTGGAATAGTCAGAAAAAGAGACAGAATGAAAGGGTTAGGGTTAGGCGTGCAGTCTGGGGAAGGGTACTTGCCTATGTGAGGGGATGTTGAATATGGAGTCCCAATACTGAAAAAAAAGTCAATCACAGTAGAAGTCTTGGCTCTGCCAGGGTCATTCGTTTCACAAGCTTGTTTCCTTGTCTGTCAGATGGGAGCATGCTCCCCTTCAAGGTTTGCCTGGAAACTGAGACATGGAGAGTCTAGAACATAATGTACCACACACATTGAATCTCCCATCTTGTTTGCCATGGGTAGGCTTATCACTCCTTTTCTTTTTAACAGTTATAAATCACATGTAACACAAACTTTACCTTCTCAACCCTTGGAAGTGCCCAGTTCAATGACAGTGTGTTCATACTGCTGTGTAACTTGTTCGCCAAAACCTTTTCATCTGGCAAAGAACATCTTCTCCCATTCCTTTTGGTCCCTGCCAACCAATCAACTTCCTGTCTCCATGTATTTGATTATTCTGGGTCTGTTACAAGAAAGTCTTACTGCACTTTGAAACTCTACCATTGAATCTTGGTGAGTTATCACGCGTTAATTTCAAGTGGCATTTCTGTTCTTCTTACTGTGAATTTTCTTATTTAAAGATTTATTTTACTCAGTGTGTGTGTGTGTGTGTGTGTGTGTGTGTGTGTGTGTCTTCACGTGTGCACATGCACGCACCTATGTGCACACAGACACACATGCACTTGCCTTCAGAAGCCAGAAGAGGGCATCAGATCTGGCTCTGGAGTTGTAGGATATGCCAGTATGGGTGCTGGGAACCCCACTCCTGTCTTCTGCAAGAGGGGAAAACACCTTTAACTGTTGAGCCTTCTCTCCCACTCTCTTTGTGCTTTATCTTATGTCTTTCTATCATTGCAGTACCACACAGTTCCAAAAATAGGCATGAAAATGGACTTTTTCAGCCCTAAGAAAGAACGCAGTTGAGTTGTTTGAAGGAAAATGGATGAAATTGGAGATAACCTTGTCAAGCGAATTTAGCTAGTCTCAGAAAGACAATTGTATGTTTTCTCAGATTCCTTGGTTTTATGTAGATACATGAAATCATGTATGCATTTATGACATGAAACTAGAACAAAATTGTCCAGAGGACTTTAGAGGACCAATGGGAGAAGGACAAAGGGAAGCTAGGGAACATGGGAGGGTGTGGTCAACATAGAATAAATCCTGTGTGTTTAAAACTCTTTAAAATCTGTGAATGGTTCATAGAAAAGATATTTAAAGGGAAGTTCACATGAACCTTTCACCTTCTTCCAGGTGGCTGACTTCACTGTCCACGTCTTGCCCCAAGATCATTCTGGAACAGAATGGTGATACTGTTCTGGAAAAGATGCATCCCAAGTTTGATGTTTTTAACCAGATCTGCCTTTGGACAGTGTGGGTGGTTTTTCCTCTCTGAAGCAGTCAGTCTCTGATGTCTCCTCTTGAATGGGGTCCCCGCCTCAATACCGTTTCCCTCCCTCTCCTGTATCAATGGAGGATTCTGTCTGGAACACTAGATTCTAAAGGCTGTCTTGCTGAGGAGTGTGCAGAGGTTCTTCCTGTTCAGGGACCACTGCTGACTGCTGTTTTGTCTCCTGTGACATCTACAAGGCCACTCTCATTCTATCCTCACTTTCTGCTCCACCTCCCAGAGGTCTTTATCTTCCTGTGCTCAGGCTACCGTCTTTGATTGCAGGATGTTCTCTGCTCTTGTCTTCTCTCTATAGCCTTTCCTCCTGGTGTGCTGTGGCTTCTAAGGCCTACCATACCTCTCTGAAGAAGTGTTTTCTTCCTTGTCCCACCTTCCTGCCCTTTGCAGGTGGGAGTGCCCCATCCGCTCACTGTGTACCTTCGGGAGGCTGTGTCTGTTCTTGCATCTAACTCTCCTCCTACTCTGCTGTATCATCCTTAATGACAAAGCCATCATCTTCCTGATCCTTCTCAGTGTGGGGCTCACTAAGCTTTTGGTCAGTGGGAGGAGTGAACCCTTTTCCAGAGGATTTTTCAGACTGATGAAGTTCAGACCAGTCCAGGAAATAGGAGTTGCCTTAATCCTGTCCTCTAAGACTTACCTTCACACGCAATGCGTAGTGAACAAAGCTGACCCCATGGTGATGGGCAGTTCTTAGGCCCCAGGAAGGGAAATGTGTGGTTTTGACATGATTTTATAAATAAGCTACTCCTGAGAGAGAGAGAGAGAGAGCTGCCTCATCAGATGCTTTTAGTGTCCGTTTCAGACATAATAGATTGATGTTTGTCCTCAGATGCAGGCACGTGTGGGATTTAATGTGATACTTGGCATCCTTCGGTCTTTTATAGCAGTTGAGGTTTAAAATTTGTTCATTCAACAAATATATTTTTGGTACTTAGCATATAGCAGCGTATACCTTTGGTCGATAACTGGACAAAGTTCTGGTGAACAGGGCCTGGCTGGGCATCTGTGAGTCTGTGCTTCCTGTTACTTTCCAGCTTTCTGGGCAGGGTGGGAGGAGAAGGTAGCAGAATATACATGGTGCATTGTCCATTTTTGGAACTCAGCTTGTTGCCCTCCTTGACCTCTCTGCTCTTTGTCTTCTCGTTCTTTTGAAGTTGCTAGTTTCTGGATGGAAAGATGTGGAGCAGCCTTCCAGCATGTTCTGCCTGGGTCTCATGGGCCATGCTATCCCTCCTCCTTGGGTTCCCTACCTGATAGCTTAAATGCTGTGGCTCTTTAAGCTCTCCTTGGAGGAACAAACCACACAGATGCCACCAATCCAGCTGAGTCCCAGGCCTCAAGGAGCCATTAGAAAGAAGGCACAGCCATTCCTAAGTCTTATCCTCCTTATATAGATGAAGAGATGCACAATGGAAAACAATTGTATACATTTAAATGTTTTACACTTGGGCGTTTCAGATGGATATCTCTTGGTCTCACCACTGATGTTGAATTCTCCAAGTTAGTCCTATAGGGGTGCCCCTGGCACCACAACCCCATCCCCAGAAGTCCACAATGGAGCTGCTAAATCATACCACAGATTTCCATCCTTTTCTTTTTGATTGGCCTTGAATTTTAAAACAACAAAAAAGATCAGTTGTCTGCTTTGAGTGCAAGGTCCAAAGAGTAGGGGGGCCTAAAAATTTGCTTTGAGCTGAGTATGGTGTCTTCATGAGACCCACAATGCTACATATAGCTGAATTTAACAGCAAATATAAAATCAACAATGATTATGTAGCATTTACAAGCTCCAAGGAAAGTAGGATTTGAAAAACTTCAGTTCTGTCATTGTCATTATTTTTCCCCATAGCTGAGGCTCAGACCCAGGGCTGTGCCATGCCTGCTAGGCACATGCTCTGCTCTGAGCTACACGCCCAGCTCCAAGTTCTCTCGTGTTCATGTGACCACTTGGATCTAACATTTAAAACACTGAAAGTTGCAAATTACCGGGTATAAGATTTTTGTTTGATCATTATAAATTTTAATGTTCACAGAATTCCACTAGATTCAATAATAGTCTCAAAATTAAAATTTATTAGTAAGATTTTATTGTTTTAAGATTGAAAGCCAAATCAAGAAATAAGGTGAAACATGAGTGGTGTGGTTTGGTAACTGTCCAACGTAGACTTCTCACAAATGTGCTGATCCCATTAGCTCCCATTTGTTAGTCGCTTGACAATTATTGACACAAGTTTTCTCACCAGACTGTAGCCATTGTTTCAAACTCTGAACTGCTCTGTGGAAATAAGAATATTGAATATGTAATTTTGTGGGGTTTTCTCCTTTTCTTCAATGTAATAAATTTTTATTATTTTCCTTGGCATACTTCGATCATATACTTTACTTTGATCACAGTATGATCAAACACAGCTTAGTAAATGTAAGTTTTGTAGCAGCATGGGGACTCTACCCTGGGCTCTGTATATGCTTTATACAGGAGTGCTCTACCACTCCTGTACCCCAAACCTGTTTGAGGCTGTACCCCAAACCCTAATATTTTTTTCTTTGTTTCTCTCCAGTCAATTTTATGTTTTTGCATTACGGTTGTTACTAAGATGAGCTTTGCTGCATAGAGCAGGGAGCCAAGAGTTAGCCATAACAGGTACCTCACTGTAAGATGCTGGCTCCCAACCGTGTTCTCAGTCAGCTACAGTGGGGCTCCGTTCTAGCTTCCCTTGGCTGCATTCTGAGGACCAAGAGCTGCTGCAGCTGCTCTTGGGTACGTGTCCTGCTGTAGAGGTGACACTTTATCTTCCAAGGTGTCTGTATCCTCCTGTGTAAGATAAGAGTGCATGGTAAGTTTCCATGGTCCCTCTCAGTTCTGAAGCCCTGTGTGTGGATGGCCCCTAAGCGATGACCTGACAGTATGGTCTGTCATGATTCACTTGGGGGTCAGCTAGTGTGGTGACCACCATTCCTGTCTGCTTGAGAAGATGCGGAAGACCCATTGGAGTTTGATTTAAATTTCTCTTGTGCCTTAGTGTAGTCTGTTGATTTGGTCACCTCTCTACCCCTGTTGCTTTAGTGGCTGCAATCAGGAGTGGGACAACCACTGACATTCCCCCCCCCAGTTTATGCATGATTTTTGTTTCATTTGAGACAGTCTCACTTGTGTAGCCCAAGATAGCCTGGAGTCCACAATCATGCCTCAGTTTCCCAAGTGATACACTCAACTTGCACTACTCGACTTGCTCATGATTCTTGATATTCATGTAAAACGACATTTATATTTTGTGTAAAAATTAATTTCCTGTAAAATAAAATCCAACATGATTCTGGTAATACCAACACAGTTTTTATTATCATCTTGTGTTTATCCATTATCTTGGCCTTGACCTTGAATAATTTTTACTGCCAACATAATTTGCTACAGGTGTCTGAAGGGTGTAGAAGTCTCTCAGTGCAGAGTCTTACATGTTTTTTCTCCATTAAAAAATGAAATAAATCAACAACTCTTTTCTACACAGGTAGAATTCTCATCCCATTCTCTCTTTGTCCTCAATAGTGAATGCAGAAAAACAATTGTTTGAAAGGAAATTGAGAACCTGCTCCAGAAACACCCTGGTCAAAGAGGGTATGGCCATGTTGTGTCCTGGAATGTGCCTCATACAGTATAGATTCTCATAAATGGGATATTGAGATGACATAACTTGACTTTGATCTTGATGTTAATATCCTTTGCTTTCTTTTTTGCAAGAAAAGTTTATACTATATAACTTTGCTAATAAATTTGTTTTTAAATTTTTGAAATTAAATAAAATGTCTTTAGAGACCCTATTCTAACCTGGAGGGGTGGGTTAGTCTGTTGTTACAGCTTTTGTTTTATCCTCCTGAGTTTTGCTTCCTTGATTTTTTCCCCAAATTTATATTGGTTGGTGAAATTTACTGTAGGATTGCTAAAGAAATGAGAGCATTGAGGGGGGTACAGATGTCATTCCTGGTCCTGTGACTTGTGCAGTCTGTGGGGCATTTGAGTAGACAAAAACAGAGCAGTTCAAAGAGTTTTACACCATATAATAGTCACTGTGGGCTGCGTTCTCATGGCAGTAACCACATAACACTGTGGCAGAGCTAAAAATTCCTATCTCTTAATGACTTCAGCCATACTTCAGTCCCACAAAGCATTCTTCCGGTAACGTGTACAAGGCTGGTAGCTAAACAAACCTACTATGCTCCTAGGCAGACACAGTAACTATAGCAGGTGTAATCAGACACACCGTGTCTTGGAGAGGGAGTTGTGCAGGGCTGGCAGAGAACCCAAGAGATTCAAGAAGACTCATGTGAGTCAGTACATGTTAGTTAGTGTGACCCACTTAATATTTCCCTGTTGTTAGGGGAGATTTGTATTTTAGCAATATTTTGTTCATTTCAAGGAGTCTTCCAGGATGGTCATAGTGTGGGGCAAAGCAGCGTAGAAGGAAGATGGACAGGTGGAAGATGTTGGGGGTGGGAAACACAGAGGTTCAGATCCTGCAAGGCATCCCTGAGCTCAGACACAATGAGCAGTTGTGGACAGCAAGAGGAGAGATCTCTTCCTAAGTCAGGCTGGAAACAGTTGTAGGTTGGACAAAGTGGGACAGTCAGTGTTGAGGATATGAGTGAGTCAAGTCCAGCTGAAAGTTTAGTTCATCCCATTGGGACTGAACAGAGCACTAGTGTGAAGCCTGTAGAGAGATGCAGGAGAGGAAGGCTTGGGATAGCCAGTGTGGAGCCTGGAGAGGAAGTATCTAAGATTTGCAGCACCTATTACCTAGGGGTCATGGGAGTTAGTTTGTGGGGGTTGATGTTCAGAAACCCACCTAGTATTTCTGCTTCAAGTCAAATAATTTCAATACCTTGCTGGTTTAAAATAGCAAGTGCAGTGAGAGGATCAGCCTGGACTTCCTGGGAAGCACATCTGGGGATGCGGCATTGACCTTCCTGCCACTGCACTCCTGCTGCCAGCATCTACCCAGTCATAGATAGTCTATTAGTCCTTAACCATGCTGCCCAGGGAGTGAAAGTGGTTGTGTGTGTGTGTGTATGTGTGTGTGTGTGTGTGTGTGTGTGTGTGTGTGTGTGTGGTGTGTATGTGTGGTATGTATATGGTGGGGATGAGTATGTAGTGAATGTGTAGTGAGGGTCAGTTTGTGATATGTGTGTGTGTGTGCGTGTGTGTGTGTGTGTGTGTGTGTGTGTGTGTGATGGGTGTGAGTATGTGGTATGTATGTAGGGGTGTGGTGGGTGTGGGTGGGTGATGAGTTGTGTGTGGTGATGGTGAGTGTGTGGTGTGTGTGTGTGTGTGTGTGTGTGTGTGTGTGTGTGTGTATTTGGTTATCACAGTTGTTGACTATTCCATCCACTCATGTGGACACTCAACTCTGAACACAGGTTGCTCTGTGTTAGATCCTAAAGTCAGAAGGGGAATTGGTGTTATTGCTCAATGCTTGCTTAGTGTGAGTAAGGCCCTGAGCTCCACCCCCAGCACGATGAGAAATAAACCACAAGGTCAAAGTTTCGGTTCGCCAGTGTGGAGAGGTAAGTAGAGCTTACACTGTGCTGTCTTCAGGAGAGAGGCATTCGTATTCAGGCCACACGTCTAAGTGTGCTGTTTGTGCTCTTGCCTGACATTTTTAGATGGTTGATTTTCATTATTAGCATTTCAGATACCACCTCTGAAAGTTCCCATCCTAGACAGAAGTCAGAAAGTTGTGTACCACTTCAGTGATTTTTTTTTGCTCCTCAATGATTGTCCACCTCTGGTTGTCATGGAGTCTTAGGTGAGAAGACAAATTAAATCTCCAGCATATGCTCTTTATTGCATGGGTGGTAAAAAAACTGCCAGGCTTTCTCTTCTGGTTGTGAGATTGAATGTGTAACCATAGCTTGGTTAATTCACCACCTTAGCTGATCTCAGAGGATGCTGAGACACACAGATCTGGGTGCAGCATAAGGAGTAATTATCTCATTGAAAATGTTTTGAAGTAAAAATTTGGAGTGGGGCATGAAACCCAGTTAGACTACTGTCCTGGTGTGTCCAAGGCCCTGGGTTATGTCCCCAGTTTCTCTGTCTCTCCCTCTTCATTTCCCCCACCCCCCTCCAGCAGTTAGTAAGAGCCAACATTTGCTGAAAACCTACTGTATCCCAGTATTTCTGTTAACTTATTTGATAACTTCTATTATCAGATGTGGAAACCAAGGCCTGGAATGGTTAAATAACCCACCCAGTGTCTCACAGCAAAGCCAGTTGTCTGGTTTGTAGTAACTGGGATCTACCAGCAGAAAGATACTGAGTCGAGAATGCTGAGAAACACGCGTATGGTGTCCTTTTCCAAATCAGTACATATAAGGAGTGGCCTAAGAGAAAGTAGGTTGAGAAGTTTCATGCTTGATAATAAGCTTGGGCTTCAGGATGCCAGGGGATAAGAATCTTTCAGTTGAGCTGTGGTTCAAAACCAGCTGACACAGGTTCTGGGTCAAGAATCCAGCATACAACATGTTCTCAAATACTAGCTATTAGTTGTGTCCTAGAGTGGCTTTGAATTTGGCACGTATTCTTTTGGAAAACAGTTGGAAATGAAGTGGGAGGTAGTGGCAATAGGAGCTTTTAACTGGCCAGAGTAGCCTTGGAAATCATGAAATATATGAAAAACAACCAAGTATCTGTCTCCAGAAATCTTCAGGCTTTCAGTCCTATTGCAATATGACATCATTTAAAAATGGTTTTACTGCCAAATATTGAAGCCCAGATACTTTCTGATCATGTTTCTGATACCCAAAGGGGGCTAGATTTAAAAAAGTGATTTGTAGTCCAGGTTGGATAGACTTAAAGAATCCCTTTCTCATCCTCCTGTGGAGTGATATATGGAGGAAAATGTTAGCCTTTCAAACTGATATAGCACCTGAAGTCAAATAACTAGGATGTTTGTTGGTGACATTCAGAGAAGGTGAGCAGGGTGGTACGTGCACGTGTGTGCATGTGTATGTGCATGCATGTGAGGCTGCGTGTGTGTGTGTGTGTGTGTGTGTGTGTGTGTTTGTGTTTGTGTGTGTGTGTGTGTGTGTGTGTGTGTGTGTGTGTGTGTGTGTGTGTGTGTCACATATTCATATGCATGCATTGCCCATGGAGGCCAAAAGAAGTCCAGGGTCCTCTGGAGTTACAGATGGTTGTGAGCTGACTAATGTGGGTGCTGGGAACTGAACTCAGTTCTCTGAAAGAGCAGCAAACACTCTACTGAGCCATCTCTCCATCTAGCCCTGTTTCTGTTCCTATTCCTAAATGTTTTGATTATATTTTCTAGTTCAGCGAGACTCACTTGAGGGGAAATAACAAATATTTTTGTTTTGATTCCTTTTCTGTCTATGTGGTGCACACAGAGGTCCCTGTTCAACTTGGCACGTAACACTGACCCCTCTGGGGATGGACTGGGGATTATCCTGTAAATAAAGCAAGGAGGCCATATGTGGGCACATGTTGTCTTGGGAAGGCATTGTAACAGGGTCTCCTGAGCATTTGTGTTCCAAATGTGTCTGCTGCAGAACACTCAAAACTAGACATGGTTGTGGGATTTGATCAGGGCTCACAGCACATGAGCTGAGGCAGCTTGGTGACATCCCCATTCCCAGAGAGAAAGTGGAGAGAATCCTCCACTTTCCATCCTCCTGTGGGGGATACAGCCAGGAATATGAAGGAGGAACAATTGGGTACCAACCTAGGCTATGGTGATGTGGTAGAGAAGAAGTCTGGGACATTGTTATTCGTGCCAGTACCAAGTCTCCAGTGACTCTACAGAGTCAGGGAGTAAAAATAACCCTCTGTGTTAGTGCAGTTACAGAAGTTTCTTGTATAGGGAGATAATTCAATTTCTGATGAAAAACGTCTTTTATTCTAACCAGAGAATTTATGCATTTCTCTAATTTAGTGTCTTTATTGTTCACTTTTCAGCAAAATTTTGGACTACTGTCATCATTGACTTTCAGTAAACAAAGAATTTCACATGTGAGGCATATTATCTGTCTTTTATTGGAAAATACACACAGTTGAGAAATTGAACAAACTATTGGGCAAATACTATAAATTTGTCTTAGATTAATGAGTTTGGCTTTAGTAGTAATTAGAATCATTAATCTTCATGTAGGAAGTTATAGAAAAACTCTAGGTACATAGTGACAAAATGATGACTTAGCAGTTTTAGAAGCCAGATCTTTTGAGAATTTGCTTTATGTGGTTTAAGGTAATCTCCAGAGGCACTTAGGCGGGAAACACTTGTCTAGTCAGGATATCCAACCCTAAATTTTGATTTGCAATTAAAAACTGACATAAAAATAACCATAAGCAGACTACTGAAGAACATACATACACACATAAGAAAAAAGATTTTAATGCATATTTTATTAATTCTTTGAGAGTTTTACAATTGTATTTTGATCATCTGTATACCTTCTTATCTCTTCCCAGCTCCACCCCCATTCCTACCCTTCCCCACTGAATTTGTGTCATTGAAAAAAAAAACTCATCCAGTCCAATTAGTGATTCCCCTGTACACTCGGGTGTGTGGCTGTCCACTGGAACATGGCAGATCTACCAGGGATCACACACTAATAGAGAACTAGCTTTCCCTTTATTGGTAGCTATCAATTGTCAGTAACTCATTAGCTAGGGAGAGGGCTTCATGATCATATTCCCCTTCAATGCTGGGATTTTTTTTGGCTTTATCTTTCAAAAATGTTGTGCATGCTATCATAAGTTCTGCAAATTCACATGTGCAGCTACCCTGCTGTGTTTAGAAAAAACTGTTTCCTTGCAGTCATCCACTACCTCTCTTTTACAATCCTCTGCCTCTTCTACTGCAATGATTCTTGAGCTTTGGACAGAAGGGAGTGTGTTATAGAAGTCCCATTTAGGGATGAACACTCAATAGTCTCTTATCTTCTGCACCTTGACAATTTGTGAGTCCCTGTATTAATTTCTGTCTCTTGAGTAAGAAGTTCTCTGATAAGGGTTGGGAGGTTCACTGACCTATGGATACAATGATAAGCCATTAGGTGTCAGTTTAACTCAATGTCCCTTTAGTAGAGTAATAGTAGTAAATTGTCCCTTAGGGCCTATAACCCATCTGGCCACAGATTCTAGGCCCCATAATTGTTCCTTTATCGGGGGTCTCCAAGTGCCAGCCTTGGTGTCCCCCCCCCCAGGTTTCAGGCAGGATGCTAAACAAGCATAGGATCTGGTTAAAGGGATCTGAGTGTGAGAATCGGCTCATACACATATTCTTCTCTTGTCTCTATTCTTCAAAAAAGTTGCTTCAACTCCACAAGGCTTCCAGTTTATATACCCACACAGACACAATTAGTAATTCTCTGGGCATATCAAGGATACCAGGCATGCGTTTTTCAGGGCCAAGAAGACAGATAATGACTGATAAAGCAGGTGCCTGTTATCTTTCTCATGTCTCAGAGGGGTGTGGCTGTGAAGTGCCCGGTCATTTTTCTATCAGAAAAGGGTCAATAGAGGAAGGGGCTATGTGGTGTAAAATCCAGGGCCTGGCATTTCCAGTCTCTGAACCAAGCAATGGCTTTGTTCCTGCTGACCCCCGAGTGAGAAGAATTTCCTTTCTCTGGGGCTTTTTCAAGAATACAAGGCACCCAGTATATATCAAAATTATACAGCCAAATGAAAAGTCATCCTCCTGACTTCCCACAGATACATGCACCCAGTAGATCAGGAATGTATTTATGAAATACACACACATACAGGCTATGGAAGGACTGAAATTAGCACATTTAAATTTATAGGCAGAAGAGACAGATATTCTGGAGTCTGTATTTCTTGTAGACCTTGAAAGGCAAGCTTTTCTCCATTGGAAGTTAATTCTGGTGGGTTGACACCTAGCACTTCTCTAATAAATGATAAAGGCTCTCAGCATCCCCTAAAGGAGTTAAATCCAATCATAAAGTGGTTGGTTACTTCCATGATAGTTTCTCCTATATTGCATCAGTGGGCATGTTTTGTCAGGTTGGCTGTTGTTGTGGCTTACAGGGTTTGCTGCTAGATAAGACTGATGATTACTTTTGGAAAACTAGCCAGCAATGATGAAGCTCAATACCAGTTTTCTTCTTCCAAGTTCTTTGACTCAAGTGTGTGGCATCTTCAGTAATCAGTAATAGGGCCTTACTAACAAGTTCTGGAGAATAACCAGGAGCATTGGCAATAGCTTGTCTGTGTGTTGGGTCTATGGGACTCCATTGGCCAACAGCTCAAAAAGAGGTAACTATTTCCTGATACTGGAGGTTTTATTTGTTATCTTGTGGTATCTAGATGATGTTTTGTCTCCTATAATAGGGTAACATCATTTAAACTTTTTTGTATATGTGAATATGTTTTGTATTTTAGGAAGCTTCTTTGGTAGTTTTTCATATGGCTTTTTTAGTTCTTCCCTCCTTTGAAACCCTGCTCCCATAGCCCCTTATTAATTTCTTGACTTCTATGGTATTTCAAATGAAAATCACATATCTAAATATTAAAAGCTAGAATCCACCACCATCTGGCAAGAATTCTTACGAATCAATACTTAAAGAGTTAAAATAAGAACAAAAAAGAAAATAAGAGCTGAATTCTGGCACATGGGTACTCTTCTATAATCCTACCATTTAGAAAGTGTAGTCAGGAGGACCTGAAGTTCAGGTCTAATCTGGGCCACACAGTATGACTATCTTAAAATAGAAAACAATAACAAAATAAAAAACCAAACAAAAACTGGAAAAAGGCTCAGTGGGCAAGAGTACTTGCTTGTAGGATACCTGAGTTTGGATCTCCAAGACACATATAAAAAATATGGGCATGGACACACACACACACACACACACACACACACACACACACACAGAGGACAGAGGGAGGGAGGGAGAGAGACAGACAGACAGACAGACTATACTCCAGTGTTTTGGAGATGAGATCTGAAGATAGTGAGAGTCCTGGATTTTAGTCTAGTCCTAGGAACAGAGAAGGAGTGAGAGCAGGGGATGGGAGAGGGAAAGAATGAGGGAGGGAGGAGAGAGATTGGTTGTGTCTCAGGGGAATAAGATCGCAAGTGATAGAGCTGACAGACCTGAACCTGCTGGAATAAGGGTCCCAAACAGCAAGTGGGAGGACCAGGGACTGAGGAATAAAGAAGACAAAAGCAATAGCTGTGACCTTGGATAAGGAGGTCTTGAGTAAGCTGAGGACTCATGCCAAGCAAATTTATTAAGTATAGCATCATATATACTGTTTTCAGGGCATGGGGAGATAGCCAAGGCCAGCAGACAGTTAAATAAGACAATGCTGGTGAAGAGAAGTTGGGATATCTCAGACACTTAGGACTGATGACCTCAGCCCAAGGAAAGAGTTGGCTGCACAGAAACCACAACCTTGACTCTCAAAGCACTGGCTCCAGCCCCAGACAGCATGGCCAAGTCCTGGATAATGACATAGAACTGAAGTTCACTTTGTCTGTTCATCAGGACCTTGGAGAAAGTCTGGGGTCTGTTTGGCTCCTCATAGCTGATATCTGAAGTCTTGCTCTGGTGTTCATACACAGGTGCATGCATGCAAACAGACAGACAGACACACACATACACACACACACACACACACACACACACACACACACACACACACACACACACAGATGGTGAAATGAGTAAAATATATGAGGAAATGATACTGGAGTAAAGCCATATGCCCCTGTCTTATGAAGGCATGCTTTACTTTAATAATAATCAAGAAACAATTATGTAACAGTGATACATTATTGATATGAGTCCTACATTATTGACATGAGACCTAGCACTGAAAAAAAAACTATTGTCACCTATTGTTTGAAGGGTATCCTATAAGAATGCTCCCATTCACTACTGTTAGAAATGAGATGGCCTAGGTTGTTGCTAGGGGAGAAGACCCTTTGCCTGCCATGTTCAGGTCCTGAGTCCCCAGCATCATAAGACAGAGGCACGAAGTAGCAGTTGAGTTCCTCTTGTGTAAAGTGTGAAGTTTAAAAATATGTTTGGAAAAAAATAAAAAAATAAATTAAAATATGTTTGGGGAGTTGCATATTATAATCATGTCTATGATCCTCTGGGACTAGAAACCTATTCGTTAGAATGTAGGAAATGTGAATTGCTACCTTTAAGGAGCCACATTCTGCTTCGAGTTGCTAATCCTGCTTCAGGTAGTCTGTTTTACAAAATTATGTTTACCTAAATGCGTGAGCATACGAGTGCAGGTATTTATTGTGATGTAATAAAGCAATGTTCATGATAAAATCACAGTAAATTATAGAATATTAGGTAACCATTAAAAAGAATGACTTGCAAGGATCTTTATTATATTGCGAGGAAACCTCTTATGAGCATTTGTATTGTGTTGTGAGCTTTTCACTATCACATCCACTTTTGTATGTGCAATTGCATCCAGGACCCACGAAATTTGAATATAGTTCTAGGTTTGTACATTATAGTAAGTTAAAGGAAAAGATAGAGTTTTGTAGGAATGGCTAGCATGTTGTTTTGTAGTGTGGTGTTTCTCAACCTTCCTATTGCTGTGACCCTTTAATACAGTTCTTCATGTTGAAATGACCCCCAATTGAAACTGGAAGTTTCTGTCCTGGTAGCTGCTTCCCAAATTACTACACAGAGGCTTATATTAATTATAAATGCTTGGCCAACAGCTGAGGCTTATCACCAACTAGCTCTTACATTTTAAATTACCCCATATTCCTTATTTATCTTCTGCCATATGACGGTACCTTTATTAGCATGGCACGTTCATCTGCTCCTTCTGTGTCTGGCTGGTGACTCCTCACCCCACCTTTCATCTTCCCAGCATTCTCAGTTTGGTTGCCCCACCTATACTTCCTGCCTGGTTATTGGCCAGTCAGCATTTTATTAAACCAATTTGAGTGACAAGTCTTTGCAGTGTACAAGACGATTATTCCACAGCACCCAACCATAACATTATTTTGTTGCTACTTCTTAGCTGTAATATTGCTACTGCTGTGAGTTGTAACATAAATATCTGATATGTGATCCCCCATTAAAGGGCCATTTGACCCATAGGTTGGGAAACACTGAGGTAGTGCTGTAAGTGTCATGTTTTGTAGGATTTGTGGAATTGCTGAGCCACACAGCAGTGTTGTGTTGAACAAAGTGCCGCTGTGCTGCTAACCAGCAGAGGGCACTGTGCTGTTGGTCTGCCTGCATGGTTCATTTAGCCTGCAAGGCACAGAGAGGGTCTAAACAGGATGTTTGATGTGATCGTCTTAAAGATTGCCAAATATAATATAATATAAAAATATAATATATATATATATATATATATATATATATATATATATATATACACACTTTGGCAGACTGTCTGCCTGGCTCTCTGTCTCACTGTCTCATCTACTCTGTGTTGAAATGGGTGAGTTGATAAACACACTGTACTTGTTGCATTGACCTGAATGGGGAAAGGGTTGCTGGAGTAGGTGACCCGTGGGCTGTTGGTCTAGAGAAGGAGGATGTGGTTTGATGGAAAGAAGAAAGAAAAATGTTTTGGGAATTTGGCAGAGGATGAAAGGAGCCAGAAAACTTAGCAAGGACTAGCACTCTTCAGAATAAAGTGACTTCCACTTACAGAAGGGCTGTGCTCTGCATTTCCTGGGGGTGGTTGAGGGAGGGAGAAGCAGGGAAGGGAGCCTGGTGCTGAGGTCCATCCAGCTTATCTCCAAGCAGTATGACAAAAGAATTTATCCAAATGTGTATCAGAGTGCTAATGCTTGTCAGGCCCTTGTGGGACAGGACAGAATTTCTCCTCCTTCCATCCATGAGCCTGGGGCTCCTCCATGGCTGCTGGACAGAGGGACTGATTGTTGGATGCAGTGTCAGATGGGAGGGGTTGCCAGGCCATTCTGTGGTGGGGGTAATAGAACAAGAAGTTGGGTCCTTTAGCCCAACATCATCTTCTAATAAACAGCTCCTGATGTGTGGTTATTCTAAAATTACCCCAAAGATGTACCTTCCTAGTTCTATCTGGATACTCCTTAATTTTTCACAGATGATATAAAATTAGTATGAGAACAGCATATACAGGTTGTTAAAAGTTCATATAGTCAGATGGGCTTATCATGAAAATAAGCAAATAATGTCCAGCCCCATCTCTTCTTTCTGGAATACTCTACTGGAAACAACCACTTTGAACTCTGTCTTGATTTCTTCTGTTGCATTCTACCACAATCAAAATTAGAATCAGAAATTTAGTTTTTCTGCATGTGTGTGCATATACTTGAATGTATGTATATTATGATCTTTGCCCTGGTGATGGGACCCAAAGCCTTACATATGCTAGGAAAGCATTCTGCCTCTGAGCTACACAGTCCTTCACTGTAATTTAATATTAAGTTTAGAAATTATCTTCACGGAATTCTTTAACAAATGAAGATTTAGCAACCTTGGGGCTAGCTGGTGAGGTGGTGGATCAATCATGATTACTTCTTTTTTAGTATAACTTGTTTTTCCCTCCTCACCTTTCAGCTTAAACAACTTTTGCATATTAATATCTCTATATATTTATACTATTCAACCTCTCTGTATTTGTATTTTGTTTTGTTTTTTGCAGTGCTAGGCATTGAACCTTGGCATGCTCGGGGAGCCCCCAGTGCTAAGCTTCACATTGGCTCTTCTCTATATTTTGGAAATAATCCTTTCAAATAGTCTCTATGTCTACACTAGGGAGCTCCTCACTCTGTAGCTATGTTGTAAAGTGTTCACCCCAGAATATTCCTGAATTATATACCCACATTTTAGTTGCAATATATGTTTCCTCTCTTTAAAAAAAAAACTAATTGCATGTAATACTTATACCCTTATGGTGTTCACTGGGATTCTTCAATGCATAGGTGGTGTGCAATGATCTAGTAAGACAGTAATTGCTATCCAGTTCTGTTGATACCCCTGGTACAGTAAGGAGCTTCCCAAAAAGGTGGATGTGCAGAATCCATTGAAGTTTGTCTGGGTGTAAAAATCTGAAGTGTTTCTCTAGCTGTCTGTGTTACTAGCAAGAAGTCCAATGTCTAATTGGTTTTTCCCCTCCGCAAATACGTTCTTTTTTTTTTAATAGCTTTGTGTCTTTAGGAAACATTTGTTATACTATAAATATAAACATTTGCAACAGTCTATCACCCTTGGAGTGTCTCACTATGACTTGTGTGTAACTAAATTCCTTCTCCCTTCACTCTGCCCTATAAATGGTAAATTCTGCTGTTTGGAGGAAATTTCTGTTTATATAGGGTACTTAGGCAAATTCTTTTAAGCAAACTTAGTTATCCAATCAAAATATGTCACTCTAGATTGCTAAGGGGGACAAAAGAGGGCATACAAAAACTGTTTAACTGAATATGGGGCTTAGTTTTGGAACTGATGTCCCTGGCCCTATTGCACACACACAATAAACCACTTGCTGGCTTTCAGCTCGTTTCATGGTCATTTCCAGAAGCTCTCTCATCTCCCTTCCACCCCTCTCCACAAATGACTCTGTGTTCATGTCTACTTGTTTTGTTTATGACCTGCTGAGTTTAGCCAGGGCAATTTGGACACAACTAAGGGCAGTGATTCTCTTCCAGAACTGTCAACAGCCAGCACTTCAGTAGTAAACATTAGGGCCTGTGAGCCCCTCCTGCTTCTGTGACTGATCTTTGCCAAAGCTAGTTTTATATGGCCCAGTGTGAGAGAGCATAGTTGTGAGCTGATGATTGCCATGATCGAGCCAGTCTAGAGAAGTGGTTCTCAACCTTCCTAATGCTGTGGCCCTTTAATACAGTTCCTCTTGTTGTGGTGACCCCCAACCATAACATTATTCCCTTGTTACCTCATAACTGTAATTCTGCTACTGTTATGTATCATAATGTAAATATCTGATATGCAACCACTAAAGGGGTTGCAAACCACAGGTTGAGAACCACTGGTCTAGAGGATAGCCTTTCACAGCTCTTCAACTCTTAGCTCCCAGATTCTCACACTTCTGCCTCCTCTTCTGCAATGTTCCCTGATCCATAGAGGGGATGGTGAAATGTCTTCTTTTGGGGTGAGCTCATGGCTGTCACTTATCCCCAGCATCTTGGACAGCCACAAATCTGCACTCATCACTGTTCATTGTCACTGCCTGGGAAGGTTGAATGTGCATTTCAAAGTTTGAACCAAAATCACATCGGAAGCTTCTCTGATCGGCTGTGCCCTTCTACACAGGACATACTGTTGGGGCCACTGTGTTGTTATTTAAGGGTTACCTCTTTAGCTAATAGTAGTACTTTCCTTGTTCTTTCAGTACGGCCAAGTACAGCGTGTTGACATTTCTACCTCGATTCTTGTATGAGCAGATTAGGAGAGCTGCTAATGCCTTCTTCCTCTTCATTGCCTTATTACAGGTAATTTTTTTTAAGTACTTAAAATTTGCAAACTCAATTATGTGCAAAATGAGATTTTATCAGCAAGTATCTTTATGGTAAAAGTGCTGGAATATTTGCAGATAGTTTCCTTATCAAATTATACCTGGAGTGAACAGACGTGATCTTTGTCTAGAACAGACTTGGGAGGGAATTCCTTGAAAACAGTAGTTACTAAAAGAGGAGGGGGAACTGGTTCTCATGGGGCATACTTTGTCATGTTCACTTTTTGTTTTTTGTTAATACATATTCATTCTACTAGACACGGTATTCCAGTGTCAAATATATACATATATATATATATATCTTGTATTTTGGATTTTGGCCATGAAGGTCATACTTTTAACCCATTTTCCAAACACATGGCCAGCCATGTTAGATAAACTTCAAATGTAAATTACATAGGTAGTTTTTAAATGAGTAGGCCTTTTGTTGTGTAACGGAAATGGACCAGACTAGTGAGAGTGGGGGTTGAGTGCCGTGTTTTCCTTCTTTGTGGAGACATCCATGTGCCACATTCTCTCTTGTGTTCTCTTACAGCAAATTCCAGACGTATCTCCAACAGGACGATACACCACCCTGGTGCCATTGATCATCATTTTAACAATTGCAGGCATCAAAGAGATTGTAGAAGATTATGTAAGTTTTTGACTCTGCATCCTAGAACATCGTATTATGACATTTGAGGTGTATGTGAGTGTATAACAGGAAGCAGTTAAGCTCCACCAGCTGCTAGGGGAGTGGTGGTGTTTGCTGGGGAGGAAGATACACTTCGAGAGTCCTAAACGTCTGTGCAGCGATTCTGAAGCACTTCTATGTTCTGGGTCATTTTGTTAGAACTTGGCTGGTGTTCACTGGTATTAGTCCTTGTATCCTACTTTAGAGCTCCTGAATTCAGGTATCACATGAAGCCTTTAATTAGCGCTCTCTGCAAGCAACATTGTGCCTGTTATGCCTGAAGTAATTCTCCAAGAATCTTCCTCCTAGATGGGCATTGGTGGCACATGCCTTTAATCCCAGCACTCGGGAGGCAGAGGCAGGCAGATCTCTGTGAGTTCGAGGCCAGCCTGGTCTCCAGAGCGAGTACGAGGATAGGCTCCAAAGCTACACAGAGAAACCCTGTCTCGGAAAAAAAAAAAAATCTTCCTCCTCATGCTTCCCTCACCCCTCATTGGCTACTACCACATTGCTATTATCTCTGTTTTACTCAGGAGTGTACGCATGCGTGCACACACTCCCACACACACTTGATTCCCCCCATATACATATTTCATGGAATACATAGTAAATTAACTTGAGAGTGAAACCTGCTCTTTGTTGTTGGGCTTATAATACGGAACCATTATTTCTGGCTGTCCACAAATATCTGTGAGGAATTTGAAACTTTGAAGGGCTTGTAAGTTATTAGAACCCAAGTATTGCCACTTAAGCTTCAAGGGGCCACATCCAGATCTAGTCAGTGCTGACTGATGGCAAACCACCCGCTTAAATCTACAGTATTAGCATCGAGGTGTTCCTGGCCCCCGTTGCCCTCTGATTTTACTGCTTTCCATTTCAATTATTCATTTGGAACATTTGAATGTAAGAACTGTTGCTTTTTTTTTTCCTGTAACAGAAACGACATAAGGCAGACAATGCAGTTAACAAGAAGAAAACAATAGGTAAGCTGCTGTGTCCAGTCACTCTTTCCATTGTGAATTCAGAAACCAGTCCTGTGCTTCAGTGATGCTTGATCATGGTTATAGATGTTGAGATTAAGTTGGGAACATTATCTGAAAAATCTTAAATAAATAGAAGAGGGCTAAAATAAAATGTTAGTCTTTATATCAATGGGATTTGTGTACTCTGGAACAGGATTTTCAGAGATTAGTTTTATGTCCCTAGAAGTTTTCCTGGCTCCACAGCCATGGTTATATATCACTTCAGTTTTTTGTTTGCTTGTTTGTTTGTTTTTGTTGCTGCTATTGGAATTATGTAACACCAGGCCTTTTCTAGTCCTGGGCTAAATATAAATTTGGTTTGCTTACATGCACACATAAACTCACATGTTGTAGAGGTACACATTTGGAGGCCCATATCAGCATGGCTGGTCATCTACCATTCTGCCAAGGATATGATTTGTTAGGTTTAATAAGTGCAAGTTTCACAAGAAACCTTTGGGTTTGTAGAAAGCTGACATTTTTATTTTGAGTCTCGACAACATTAATGAGTTCATCATTTTTTCTTTTACAGTGTTAAGAAATGGCATGTGGCATACCATCATTTGGAAAGAGGTAAGGATCAGTTTTAAAGATAGCGCTGGAAAATATTGATTTGGGGACTTGTCACAGTTTTCCGATGTGGATGGCGATATAAAATGTGCTGGAAGGCCAAGGCCTTGTCCACTCGATAAGAGTTTTCTTGTTTAGTCTGCTTTCCCATGAAAACTGACATGTTCCTACCCTTTTCTGACCTCTTCTGTAAGAACCTAATGTTCAAACTGTGAATGCCCTTATTCTCCAAGGATGGTTCTGGAACCTCACAGCACTTAGTTTCTAAACCCCATGTGAGAAACATTTCCCTCTCTTGTCTTCTCTTCATCTATATTCAAAAATTTAGAGCTGTTGTCTTTTACCTTTTGAGAGTCTTCAGATGTGTTTGACCAAAAGACCTCTAGTGTGAGCAGGGTTCCCAGGCAGGGTGTGGAGCCAGTTGCTGCTTTTATCCTTACAGTGGTAGCAAGAGGGATTTCCCTCCCTCCAGCTGGCAGTGTGAGAGCTGTACATGGAGGAAAGATGTTGATTGTTGGCTGAAATCAACTGTGCTGTCTTGGTGTTTTGTGTCTGAAAAGCCAGCTTTCTATATGGCTGTCTTATCTTGTTGGTGGACACACAGTATTGATTTCAGAGATGACAATCATTCTGGCATTCAAAACTGATGGGTTTTGTTGTTTTTGTTTTGTTTTAAAAAAGAAAACTGTTTTAGAAGGGCAACTTCAAGTATTGTTTCTTGCTTAAGTACCTAAGTTACAGCAAGTGGCTCCTGTAGCCCTTTGTGTGGGAAACAATGCTGCCAGTGTGCCTACAGAACTCACTGTGGTTCTCATTTGATTTTACCAGGTTCAGGAAAACCGTCTACCTTTTCAAGAAAACTCACCTTTGTGGTGTTTTGTGGAGCGCTGTAACCCTTGTGGCCTCCTTGGCTTCTTTAACTTTGGAAGTTCAGTGTGATGGTTCTTGGTTGAAAGGCAGAATTTCCAGGGGAGAACTGGTACCCATGTAGTGTGACATGGAGAATCTTCATAGATCTTCCATTTCTTCAGGGGTCTTCTGGTTGCTCCATCCTCAGAAAGGCACAAGCAGTGGCCAGATGAAAAATGACTTGCATCCAAGTATCCTGACACTGCTTGAAGTAGCAGTGGGACCTGGTGTGGTGGTCACTGATTTCTGAGTCTAAGAGCTGGTGGCCTTATGGGCACCCAGATTTCCTTCCTGCTACCAAAAGTGCTTGGAACATCACCACCTTGTTATAGGCCTAGCTGGATATACATTGTGATTTCAACTTTGAGTGCATTATGGTGAGCCATCTTAAGAGGGTCTGTTAGCAGAGGCCAGAGACTGCCAAGCATGGAGTTCATGCTGGAATCTTCTTGTACAGTTGTCTTCCACCACACGGGCCACCCTTGGTATCCAGCCCTGGTCAAGCATCCATGTGCCCTTTTCCCAGAATTCCTGATATAGATGGTTTGGAGTTTCCATTTTACGTTCACAGTGAGGCTGTTGCTGGTGATGTGGGCAGCTCATGGAGGCACAGCTCACCTGGCAAGTTTGGCAGAGGATCATGAAAAGATGTTAGAGACAGAGTAGGAAACACTGGGGTATCCTGGAGAGCCACACACAGCTCCACTTCTGTGAACATGTCACATTTGTAACAGCAGCCCCTGGGCTTTTTTGCTTGACCCTAGTAATCTCAAAGAGGAAGATCTCAATAGTGGGATCAACTCAAGAGAGTCCTTTAGCTGTTTACAATTGAGAGACAGGAGGGATCTTCCGAGGCTGTCGTGAATCCAGGGACCCAGCACAGTTTTGCTCACTGTACTAATTCTTTTAGTGAATAGCACACACACCTGGAATGGTTGGTCATGTGTAAGGACACCCAAACTGAAACCATCTTCAGCTCTGAGTCAGCAGCCTCTCATTGTAGTTGAAACATCTTAGCACTCAGTTCCTGGAAAGCAAATGCCCCTCAAGACGAGAGAACACCATCCCCACTTGCCCTCTCACTTTGAATTAGGGGCAAAGAGTACACTTCTTTTTAAAAAGGACTCCATTTTCTTTCTAGTTTTTGTTAATTGCTCCTCCTTTTTCTCAACTATTTATGTAAGATATTTTTACTTAAAAGCATCTTCAGTGCACATGGGCATCCCCTGTGTTTGCTCTATGTTATGGAATCTGCTTTGATTTGTGCCTTTCTTCTGCCTTCAGAATACAGACTCACTTGTGATTTGATGCTAACTTCAAGAGACCCAGGGGTTTGGGTTTTAACTTTTGCTGTTCTTGTCTATGCTGACCCTGGTCACACTTTGATAAGCCTTCTTCTGTGTACGGGTAGGATAGTTGTTCAAACCTCTCCCATTTCCCAACAGAAAATTAGTGAGTTTGGTGGTGGTGGTGATATCATCAATGGAACTGGGCCTTCTGCATGCTGGGTAAATGCTCTGCTACTGACTCATCCCCAGCCCCTCAAAGAAAGTTACATGGTACCTGCTGGTCTGTGTGATCCGGTTGTTTCCACGAGTGTAGCTTTTGAAATACAACGTAATACATGTAGAATAGGAGTAGAAAGCCACTAGTGCCTCTTCTGTTCTCTGAACCTATTTGTACACTAGGAACCGTTCCTCCGAGTCATCAGGGAATTCTACTGACTTTGACCTTCACATTGACACAGTCCATTAAGTTACACCAACCCCCTGTGGGAGACTATGCTGATCCACCTGTCTCATGCCTTAAGCCACAGAGCTGTGTTCACTTCTTAGCCTCAAAAATAAGTAGAGGCCAGTGAGATGGCTCAGTAGGTAAAGGTGCTTGCTGCCAGCCGGGTTCCATCTCTAGAAGCCACATGGTACAAGGAGATAACTCCTGGGGATTATCCTCTGGCCTCCACACATGCACTGTGGCATATATGCTCATACTCACGCTCTCTATGTCTATCTGTCTCATCTGTCTCATACTCACTCTGACTCTATCTCTGTCTCTTACACACAACACACACACACACACACACACACACACACACACACACACACACACACTTTTAAAAAAACTAAACATTATGTGCTACCCACCCGATGATGCTGTCCACTTTCAAACTGAGGAGCTTGTCAGAACACACTGCTCACAGAGAAGGCAATGCAGCCATCTAATCGGGGCACTACACTAGCCTTCCAGGCAGGTTGCCCACTTTTAAATCATGGCTGTGTGGAGAAGTATACCTGTGGGTAAAGCACTTGCCATGGGATATTGACAGCCTGAGTTCAGATCTTCAAAACCCATGTCAAAGCCAGCTGTGGTGGCATGTGTCTGTGATCCCAGAGCTCCTATGACCACATGGGCAGCAGGGACAGAAGAGTCTCTTGGAAGCTTGTGGGCCAGCTAGCTTGGACTGTGTAGGATAGTGACAAACAACAAGAAAGGTACTGTCTCAAAAACAAGGTGAAAGGTGAGGACTCATACCCGAGGTTGTCCTCTGACCTTCACACATGCGCCATGCAATGCACACACAACAATAACAAAATTTAAAAGATAAATAATGGATATAACACTCTGGCCACATGATCTTGGTCAGTTATTTTGCTTTCAGGCTCGGTTTCTCCATTTATAAAGCAGGAGAACTTAGCTACCTTACTAAGTTGATCTGTCAGCAGTCCCATGGGATGTGTGCTGTTATTCTTGTAACACAGATGAGGAAGTAAGGCACACAGTTTCCATAGCTTTCTCATGGTTACACAGCTGCTCAGGGAGCTAGAGAGGGACTCAAATCCAGTTGCACAGGCTATCTTCAGAGCCATGAGCAACTATTGAAATGTTTGAGTATTTGAAATGGGTAGATAATTGGAAGAAAATATGATCTTCATACTTGTCCAACATTCCTCCCTTCTTTCTCAATCCTTTTTAGGATATACCATTGCAAAATTACAATAGTGGGGCCAGAGGGTTGACTCCGTGGTTAAGTGAGAACAACCCACATCCAGTGGTTCAGGACTACCTGTAACTCCAGCCGCAGGGACTCTGACACCCTCTGCTCCACAGGCACCTAAACTTAGGTACATATATATGCACACACAGATAGATAGATATGCAAAAGCTATACTGAAAACTAAAAAAAAAATGCAATGTGGTCATGTCTCATGGTCTGTAGGATAACAACAGATGCCAAAGTGTACAAATGTTCAAGTCCTTTATATAAAATAGAGACACATTTGCATAGAGCATGTGCACGATGTCTTCCCATGAATGTAAAATCTCTAGATTATAGAAAGCCCAATGCAATGGAAATGCCATGGAAACAGAACTATGGTATGCAGCTTAGGGGACAATGCCAGGGAAAGAGTCTGTGCTCAATACACAGGCAGCTTTTGATTTCACTTGTTGATGCTACTGCTTCTCTTTGACTCCTTTTGTTTTGTTTTGTTTTGTTTTGCTGAGACAAGGTTTCACTGTGCATCTCAGGCTGGCCTCAAAACCACAAGTGCTGCGATTTCAGGTGTGCTCCACCACTCCAGAGCAGATGCACTTCTCTGTGAAAATATTTTGTATTTGTAGTTGGTTGAACTCAAAGGTGTAGTGTTTATGGGTATGGAGGCCAGCTGTGGCACAGTGGAAACATCTGCCCTTTGTTCTTATAGGGTGTGGCTTAGTTACGTACTAACTTTCTGCTTCACATATTTAACCGCCCTTATCACATGTGTGCTTTCTTTTCTTTCATGCCTTCTGTCCTGTCCCTGGTCTCTAGGTGGCAGTGGGAGACATCGTGAAGGTCCTCAATGGGCAGTATCTTCCAGCAGACATGGTCCTCTTCTCCTCCAGGTCAGGTGTGCTGGTGGGCACAGGTTTTGGAATGAATGTTAAGGACAATAAAGTACCAAATGAAATGCAGAAATCTTGATTCATCGTTTCTCTTCTATCCCATGAGCTCTCCTCCCACAACCCTGACCTCTTTCACAAGCTGAGTATCCCTAATGAACTATAGTTTGGGTTTGGGGGGCATTTTGGATTCAAGATGTTGAGATTTGAGATGTTCAGTTGTTAAAGTCTATGCAAACATTTAACAATCCCAAACAGTGGGAAGCTGGGAGTACTTGTAGCCTCAAGCATTGTGGGTAAGTTAGGGATCCTCAGCCTGGACCTTTGTCAATTGCCTTCTCCTGCTGTGACCTTTTGGTTTTGCTTGTTTTGTCTCCTATTCATTCCCTTAGGTTTTTAGAAGCCTTTTGCTGCTATTGACTGCTTTAGCTCCCAGTGTATTGCTCCCAGGGTATTGCTCACTGGTCAAGATACTGATCAAAGGGCGTGAATGTTCAGTGACACCCAGGAGGTAGCATAGCTGAGACTCCAGCCCTTCCTTGGTCAATCCAGCCAGCTGTCTGTCTATCCTCTAGCCCTCAGCACTGCCTGTGAACAACTGTTCTGAGAATCTGAGGCATTATCTCAGTATAGACACAACCTGCAGGTGGCCCTGCACTTCACTCTTGCCCCAAACAGTTGCTGCACTGGGGAGTTTTGTGCTAGAAACAGTCATCACCAACACAGGGGGATGTGCGGGGTTCATACCGCCACCCTTGGCCTTCTTGGCTTCATGTGTGGAACACACACTGCAAAGAAGGAAAGCCAAATCCAGGGTAACAGAGACCTTCAAGGTTATAGTCGCACCGCTAAGACTATAACCCCTCTATTTATATGCCACTGGGAAAGGCAGGCACTCAGGCAGTTTGCATTTTCTTGAACTGCAGCCTTATTTCTTGTGTAGGACTTATCCCATGTTAGGAACCAAGGGATAAAGGGTTTTAAGATAGGATCCAAACAAAGTAATGGAGGGGGGAAGAGCCATAAACAAGGGGTGTGACTCATTGACCCTATTCAATAGTAATGAAGAAACTATTAGAATATATGTCAATTGGCAGTTTGGGCCAGGAAAATTGCCCATGACCTCAGGTGAGCTGGCTTACCTTAGATGGTTTGCTGTGCCGGCAGAAACTTTGGGGTGCACCTTGTATCTGAGGGGGTGTTTTTTGTGAGCAGTCTGATCAGTGGCTTTTAACTCCTGATAACTTTCATATTAGTACATGAAAGAACCAAGGCACAAAGAGCTTAAACATCTTTCCTAAGTCACTTGGCCCCTAAAACTAGCATCAGGGGGTTTAAACTCAGCCAGTGGGTTAGACAGTCATTTCTACCTCTACTCAATCACTTAAACCAGAAGGCTGGAGATGGGAGTATAGTACATACTGTGATCACTTTTACCCTCTTCTTAAAATTGAGTAAAGAGTTGCCTTTTGATGGCGTGACACATGTAGAGAAACAAAGGCCTGCCAGGATTGGGCCTTTTAACTCCCATGGTGCTAATTTTCTTCAAAAGATGTGTTTGTGCTGGGCTTGCCAGGGTGCAGCTTTTAGTCAGGGCAGGATGGTCCTCAGCCTTTAAGAATCACTCCACCTAGTGGGTGGGTTTTATTCCCACTCTAGTACAAAGGCCTGCCTCCTTCCCACCCGTTCTCAGTCACTGTCCAGTCAAGACCAAGCACATAGAGGTGAAACTGGATTGCTGAGTGCCAAAGATGAATCTATAGCTTCCTCTCATCAATTGTGTTACTGGGACAGTGTTTATAACAGTGTATTTGAAGGGTGACCAGCAAACATAGTTTCCACATCAGGGCTTTCATGTGGAGAGGATGGTACTAACCATGACCTTTTCCCCTTCCTCATAGTGAGCCTCAGGGGATGTGCTATGTTGAAACCGCTAACCTGGATGGGGAGACGAACCTTAAAATACGTCAGGTAAAGTCACTTCCTGATGACTCACATTGTTACAGAAGGTCAAATATGTGATATAAATGTCCCCTATGCACCTTGTGGAGAAAAAGTTGTTTGGCCATGAACAATAAGTTAAACCCTAGTAGAAGCTACAGAAGGCTTATGAGGGAAACTTGCTGAGGAGGCTAGCAAACTTAGGTGAGTTTCATCAGCTCAGTGTATCACGACTCGTTTGCATCTTCCTAAGCTCTGCCCACAGTGCTCAGGACTCAGCCTTCTTACCAGGCACAGCTGGGCAATGGGAAGAAAGCAACTATCTGGGCTTATGGAGTAGGAAGATCCAGGTACCTCAGCCCACATTGTGGTTGGAGCTACTATTGTAACAGTGGAGGGCCAAGCAATAGATACACTGTTTCCATACCCTAACCTATTCCTACTACTTTTCCTGAAAGCCAATGGTTCACTACCACCTTGACCTCCTCCCCCAAACCCTATAAACTGTACAAAAAAAGAGAGGCTCAAATCTTTGTGTTCATCTTAAGGACACTTAGGAAACTGTCCAGGCCACTGGGGATTTGGATATCTGAAAAGCTACCAAGTATATGAAAGATGTGTAGAGAAGCAATATGTGACATTCAGATGTCACAATGGCGAGGCTGGTAGGTGTGTCCAGGCCAAAGAGTGAGCTCTGTGACCGAAAAGGAGTGCAGAGTTTCTGAAGCACATGCTGAAAAATGCAGAGTAACTGTCAACAAAGTTTAGTTGTAGTTTCTCTAGTCATTGACCATCTCCCACAGTGGCAGTTTAGATGCAGACTCTGTAGTCATTGACAATCTCCAGATGGGTCACCAAATTTACAGTGCTCTGGGTTGAGTTAATCCTGGCTGGGCTGCCTGGCACACCAGGCTGATCTCCCCTGAAAAGAAACCATTGTTCCGAAATCAGAAGAGGAAGCTGCACAGAAGGAAAAGACATCCTAGGAAAAACTGATAGAACAAAGCCTATGGCACAGGGAGGAATTGGGGGAGGGGAGAAAACATGATCACACATATTAAATGGATTTTATTTTTAGAAAAAAACGAGAACCCTATAACACAGAAATAAATTCAGCACAAAATAGATACAAATTAAAAAAAAATCCTATCACACATTGTATTGTAATATAAGAATAGTCATTCATGAATAAAAATGTTAAGCATTTAAGACCCTTGTGGGTTTTTTGTTGTTACTGTTGTGGATTTTTTTTATGTTTCATAAAACTGAATTTAATAATTCTGTCCATATGTCTTTCTTTTTCCTATGTTATAATTTTTTTCTGTTTGGGGAAGCATTCATGAAGTTCATCAAACTACTTTGTTTAAGAAATATTCAGAACAAAGTGTTAAAAGTTTTAAGTATAACTAGTGGTGTGTACTACAGAACATTAAAGGACCCTCTACCTGACTATCTGAGCAGTATTGCAGGGTGGTGATAGCACTGTTTCCTGTCCTATGGTTCAGTGCCAAGACTATTATTTAAATATAGCTGTTTCTAGCAGAGGTGGGAGCTTCCTCTTCTGCACCATTGAAATCTTGACATCTTTGTGTCAAACCATGTCTTGAGGGTGCTATATAACTTATCAAATTATTGCATGACAGATGGCTCATTATGTCCCAAAGATTGACAGAATGCCATGCTGTCTCTCAAACACTGATGGCAGTATTTGATCTTCTCAGTTGGCTTATCGTTCTTTTCCAGGGCTTGAGCAACACAGCCGAGATGCAGACAAGGGAAGTGCTGATGAAACTGTCAGGAAGGATTGAATGTGAAGGGCCCAATCGCCATCTCTATGACTTCACTGGCAACTTGCACTTGGATGGGAAGAGGTCTAAACCTTCTTTTCTTAATTATTTCTCCTCCTCCTCTATCACCCTCTTACTTTTTAAATGTGGCCAAAAATTTCTGGACCTTTAAAAAATCCTGGTTCCATAGTATTTGAAAAATAGTGAGATTTCTTCATGTTGAGCTCATTTCTGAGAGACTGAAACAAGTCAAAGTCCTCTCATGGGGTTCTTTGAAAGTGGCTTACTCTTTCTTGCTTGTGACCTGTGAGGCCAAACAAGTAGTTCAAGATGCATTAAAAGACATGGGAAAGCAGCAGAGAGGTAGTGGGTGTGTATTTGGATTAAAACACATGGGAGACAGATATGTGGTTTCTTGTTAGCTTTCTTCTAAAAAGCATTGTTTCTATTTTATTCGGGTTTTTTTGGGGGAGTGGGGGGGTGTTGTGCATTGCAACTTGGCATTACACATGCTAGACCAGTGAGCCTCTCTACAACTCTGCTTGTCTTTAAAAAGTTGAAAGAAAAAGGGCTGTGAGCATGGCATAGTCAGTGAAATACCTGTTATGCCTGCATGAGGACCTTAGTTTGGACTTCCGGCCCACATAAAATCAAGGCCAGTCCTGGGGAAGTGCAGATTGGCTGACCCCTTAGCCAGCTGGCTCAATGAGAGTGAGAGACTTGTTTTGAAAATAAGGTGGAAAGATAAATGATGTTGACCTCTGGCCCCCCACACGCATATACATCCAGGAGCACATAGTTATCACACACACACACACACACACACACACACACACACGCACACTGAATGACTTACTGTTGAGGTTATCTTTTGTTGTGAATTTGACACACAGTCTACCTGCTGATACTCCACAGTCCACTGTCTGAGCTTCCCCCCCTACTTTGAATAGATCCTTAGCTGGAAGTGGGGAGGGGAGACTCTACAGAGGCTCAATGTGATAAGCAAGCAGAAGGTTGCTCCTTGGTTGGCATTTCATGTCCCGCCATCAGCATGCTTCCCTGCTGTAGATGACTCCTCAGATACTCATCTACTCGCCGCGCCATTTGGTATGAGTTTACTGCTATTTTCTCTTTCAGAGTCTATAAAGTAAATTGGTTTTCAGAAATGAATAAGCTTGAGGCTTTTTAGCATTCCCTTTGTCAGTGGTCTTGCATAACAGGATTATGAGACATAATCCTCTCTGACATTTTATAGGAAAAAAAAAACCATCCTATTCTATAGTGAAGAATGGATAAAGCAGACATTTGGGGTGGGGTAGGTAGATTAAGTTTACTGTAGACTTATGTAAGGGAAAATGCATGCTTATTTGACAGATTATCAAGAAGTATGAATGTTTTTCTTATTGTTTTAGCTCTGTTGCCCTCGGGCCCGACCAGATCTTACTGAGAGGCACCCAGCTCAGGAACACTCAGTGGGTCTTTGGCGTTGTTGTATATACTGGACATGATACCAAACTCATGCAGGTAAGATGTTTCTCTGGAAAGCTGTGTAGACTTTGGTTGTTTTAGTGTTTGTTTCTCCCTCATTCTCTGTTTTCTGTGAGGTTGGAAAATACAAACAAGAAGCTCAGGTTCATCAGAAAGTGTAAACTCAGAGAAAAGTGACTATTTCATTTCCTTACATGATTCCTTCTGTCCCTTTGTCATCACATTCTGGAAGACAATATCTCTGAATATAAGTGGTCTTTGTTGTGTAGGCCCTGTCTTCTGGATGTAAGGAGGGTTTAGTTACCCTTCTCTGTTTATCCTCTGGATCCCACTAAGTAGGATGTTATAGTACTCTTACTACATGAATTCTAGGTCATTTAAAAGAAAGGGACTTTGAACTAATGTTTATTCTTCATATGCCAAAGAAACAGCATTAATTTAAAAGACATTTTGTCTTTTTCACTGTTAATGCTTTTTCTTAAATTTTTGTTTATCTATATAGCCTATATTTATATTGTGACATATTCGGCCAAATGTCTTCTGAACATCTACATATATCTCTGTAGGAATCTCATTTCTTACATTCCTCTGATAGATGTTGGCATTTGTTGTCTGTCACTATTCTGGGAGAAACGTGAACAAACCTCTGTTCACCCCTGACAGGGAACCAACAACAAACCAAAGTACAGATACCACCTAAGTCCAACTTGGTGAATCAGTGTGTTTATTGAGGTCACCCGTAAGGATATGGATAAGGGGATACTTAGAAGAGCAAAAATACCTCAAGGACAGCTGTATCACCAAAGCCCACCCAGCATGGGTGAGGGCCCACAGAATCCAGAAATCTGAGACACATTGCACAGCCTTCAGGCAGCTTGGAGCGTCAGGGAGTGTCCTTTCCAGGAACCTAAGTTGTCCTGTGCCTTCTCCAGGTCTCTGTTTCTTCCAGGCAGCTCAGCTGGTCTGAGCCTCTTCTAAGCAGCTCAACTGGCTCAAACCATCTTTCAGTGTGGTCCTTACTGTTTGTCAATTCTTGGAAAGGGAAAGGCCTAGTGATTCTGATCAGTTTCAGAGACTTCCTGATGCCTTTGGGTTGTTTACTTCTAGAGCTCAATTAGTTTCCCTGCAGAATGGAAAGTTTCACTTCCCCTTAGAAGATCCTATGTTTTAACAGGCTTCTCTTCCAAATGAAAGGTTTTATATCAGAGGGAATTACTATGTAATTGCATTGTATTTTGTTAATTATAACTATTAAAAGAGAGTTGGGTCTTCTGCTGTTTTGTGTAACTTCCAAAGTCACGTTTAGCTTATGCCTTGGTTGAAAAATGTTTATAGCCACTATTCTCTGAGCCTTGTGCTAAGAAATCTGGGTTTATTAGCAAAAAGGCTAAATCTTCACCTTTTGGGGGACTGGTAGGTAAAGAGGTAATATGGAAAATATAGGAAGTAGGGATGTACTTATTGTAAACTATGCCACTATAGAGTTCTATGGATATAAATGCAAGAGTCTCCCATCCCAGACTTAGGAGTGTTGGTTAATGCAATGAAGACATGGAAGGATTCTGGATTACAGGGCTATGAGAGTTCCTGAAGGTGACGGTGACCCTTGGAGATGAGTGACACATGGATGTGAGCGTTCAGTACTCACCTCTGAGTTTCTGAAGTTGCGGAGGTGTAGACTGAGAGACCTGTGGCTGATCCAAGGCAGTGGGAGTTCAGGGTTCACCAGTGCCAGGTCCCTTGATGCTGAGTAGAAAGAGACTCGGAGCTTAAAGCAGACAGTGAGCTGGGATCGTGAAGGTAGACTAAAAACAGGGCTGGAGCAGAGAAGAATTCTATGAGCCAGTTTCTTAAGTTTTCCATGTTGGCAAGGTTGAGGAAGGTGACCTATTGGGGGAAGGGATGAAGATATGTATCCATTTGTCATGGATGTAGAGGGACAAAGGCTGGAGAAAGGCTACAGGGTCTTGACTACACAGTCAAGTTACCTCCAGATGCCAGTGGATGTGAGTCTTGCTGAAGCATCCTCTTTGGGAAAAGGTGTCTGATTTTGGGTGTTGCATGTCCTTAGCTGGGTAAAAGGAATGGCAGGAGGAGAGATCCAGAAGCATGGGGATGACACACAGCATTTGGGGAGCCTCCAGGCTCAGAAGAATACTCATAGAAGGTGTGTGTTGGAGGGGCAGTTATATCAAGTAGACAAAAAACTGGTCGACAGCTGCCATGGCAGCCCTTGAGTGAATGAAAAGTGTTCAGAATGTCTGAGATGTGTCTTATCTACTTTCCTGCTCAGCCCTCATTCATTCACGGGATTAGAACTCAAAGTTTATTGTCTTTGAGCAGTCTGCATACAACGACTGTCTTGACGGATAGTTTCTTGCTCTGCTACCTCTTAAGCAGCCTTGAACATTTGCAGCCTATTCCTAGTAGCCACAACAAACCCTTGGAGTGATGCTCACCACAGCTTCTGTGTTTTTGTGATGAAGTGATAAAGAGACCATGGGTGGGTAGCTCAGTGGGTAGAGTCCCAAGGCTAGGGTTTATATTGAAAGTTCAAGCTTTCTTCAAGTTCCCTTGGACCCTGGGTGATTTTTCAGTGTGTAATGTTGCTCTTCTAGGTCACATATTAATATTACAGCTTTGGAGTTCAGGCCAAGTACAATTTGTATCAGAGCATCACCATCAAGTCTTCAGTGGGCAAGATGAGTCTGTGCCATTCACATCCTTTGAGTGTGAGGGGCATTTTCCCTGTCTTCTGTGTGGCAAACTTTGGCAAGACTTACTGGTGTTGACATACAGAGAGCAATGGAAAATCCCAGAAACATCTGTGCTAGACTTGCTGTGCCTTTAGGGCTGAAACAACAGGAACAATGAAAATTCAAAAGGAATATAAAGTAACATATACAGCTGGAAGCCATTCTGTTCATGAAATAACATTGTGTCTACACTTGTGTTTTTGATGGAGGGGAAGCTGGATGGCCTTAGGGTTCTTGACTTCCACTGTGTACTCTTTACCTTCCAGAGCTCTGTCAGTTTATGCTGAGTGTAGTTATACAAGCAAACACTCAGTTCCTTTCTGTTGGTTGACTTAATGGGAAAGAGGTAATCAATAATTGTAGGAAACATTGATTATAACAAGGCACAAATTGTTTTGTGCCTCACATATATATGGATTCATTTGTTCTTTGGCATGAGAAAGGTACATCCATTACTTAAAATGTTTATTTTTATTTAATGTGTATAGGTGTTTTGCTTGCATGAATTTCTGTGCACCATGTGTGTTCTGTGTTTGCAGAAGCCAGAAGAGAGATGAGGGTGTCAGATCCCCTGGGACTGGAGTTACAGATGATTGTGGGCCACAATGTGGGTACTGAGAATTAAACTCAGGTCTTCTGCAAGAACAGCCAGTGCTCTTAACCACTGAGATGTACCTCTAACCCGAGTATTGTTATTTTAAAGATAGAGAAACTGAAGCACAGTGTTGAACTAACTCCAGCTTAGCTTACAAATCTAGAAAGAGTGAGGACTAGGGCTGAAATCCAGGTTGACACACTCTAGACTTATTCTGACTAGCGTCCCAATGTTTGCTTTCTAAGGAGGAGTAATGTATACAATTCAGGTCAGATTCCAGCATTTGCAAAATCTTACAATTTGACCCATTTTTATTGTAGTTCCAGACATCAAAGTGATAGTGTCCTTTAAGAATTTTATAAAAGAAATTATTCTAATAGGAATTGAGCATTAAAAACTCATTGTTGTAAGTGGAAATGTTTGGAAAAGGGAGTGAGTGTGCCGAACTTGGTTTTCCATTCTGGGCATGTGTTGAAGTCTGGAGTTCTAGGTTGTTTCCTTGTGTTGGATGAAAAGTCTGTTTTCCTAACACTGGTGACTGGTTGGACTTCAATGACTTCAGCTAACTGACAGGCTCACAGAAATGACAGCTTTTGTCATTTTTTTTCCTTCCTGAAAACTTAATGATTCTTAATTAAACACGATAGGATTGTCTTTAGTGTTTAAAGAATTCAAATAATCAGTTTCACAATAGAAGAGTTCCTGGCTCTCAACATGAGGCCAGATGTGGGAGTGCTATCCTGGGAGACTCCTATGGTGTTTGGCTGATTATAAGATGGCCTTTGCATGGAAAGATCTCCCATGCTCTTGGATAGGCAGGATAAACATAGTAAAAATGGCAATCTTGCCAAAAGTAATCTACAGATTCAATGCAGTCCCCATCAAAATCCCAACACAATTCTTCACTGACCTTGAAAGAACAATTCTCAACTTTATATGGAGAAACAAAAGACCCAGGATAGCTAAAACAACCCTGTACAATAGAGGAACTTCTGGAGGCATCCCCATCTCTAACTTTAAGCTCTATTACAGAGCTATAGTCCTGAAAACAGCTTGGTATTGGCACAAAAATAGACAGGTAGACCAATGGAATACAGTTGAAAACCCTGAAATTAATCCACACACCTATGAATACCTGATTTTTGACAAACAATCCTAATATATAAGCTGGAACAAAGAGAACATCTTCAACAAATGGTGCTGGCATAACTGGATGCAAACATATAGAAGACTACAGATAGACCCAAGCGTTTCGTCCTGCACAAAACTTGAGTCAAAATGGATCAAAGACCTCAACATAAACCTAGCCAAACTGAGCCTACTAGAAGATAAAGTGGGAAATACCCTTGAATTAATTGGTACAGGAGACAGCTTCCTGAACATAACACCAGTAGCACAGACACTGAGATCAACAATTAATAAATGGGACCTCCTGAAACTGAGAAGCTTCTGTAAGGCAAAGGACATAGTCAGCAAGACAAAATGACAGCCCACAGACTGGGAAAAGATATTCACCAACCCCACATCTGACAGAGGGCTGATCTCCAAAATATACAAAGAACTCAAGAAGCTATTCTCCAAAACACCAAACAATCCAATTAAAAAATGGGGTACAGAATTAAATAGACAATTCTCAATAGAGGATGTGGAGAAACAGGAACACTCCTCCACTGCTGGTGGGAGTGCCAACTTGTACAGCCACTTTAGAAATCAGTATGGCGACTCCTCAAGAAAATGAGTCTACCACAAGATCCAGCAATTCCACTCCTAGGCATATACCCAAAAGAAGCACATTCATATAACAAGGACATATGTTCAGCCATGTTCATAGCAGCATTATTTGTAATAGCCAGAAATTGGAAGCAGCCTAGATGCCCCTCAACTGAAGAATGGATAGAGAAAATGTGGCACATTTACACAACGGAGTATTACTCAGCAGAAAAAAACAATGGAATCTTGAAATTTGCAGGAAAATGGATGGAACTCGAAGAAACCATTCTGAGTGAGGTAACCCAATCAGAAAAAGACAAACATGGTATGTACTCACTCATATGTGGGTTTTAGACATAGAGTAAGGGATTACCAGCCTACAATCCACACTGCCAGAGAAACTAGTAAACAAAGAAGACCCTAAAAGAGACAAACTTTGTCCCCTGGAGAAGGGGAAAGGGTCACCATCCCCTGAGCAAATTGAGAGCATGGGAAGAGGGGGGAGGAAGCTACGAGAGTGAGAAGGGAAGAAAAGGAAGGATGCAGAGGTCATGAGGAAGCAGAAATTTTGAGTCAGGTGTAGATTAGAAGAAAGGACATTTGACAGGTAGGATTTTAGTTGGGGGGTGGTAGAGGAGGAAGGGAGGGAGAAGGGAACTGGGATCGTCATGTAATTCAATCTTGTTTGTAAGTCAAATATATAAATAAATAAATGAAAATGAAAAAAAAAAGATGGCCTTTGTTATCAAACATTCATCTTGCCCCTGGAGAACTTTTCTTCAACGTCCATATGAGACAACTTAGTGAACCAACAACAGAACAGGGAAAAACTAAATGGAGGATGCCCAGAAGACAGTTGAAAGCTCCCAGTGGAACAGTTCCCTAACTTCTCCACCCTCGGTGAAATCCATGGTGCTCCCAGTAGACAGAATTTCTGGATGTGCAATGGAATTCAGAAAGATGTGGGTGATGGTTGTGATTCAAGAGACACTGTGAACTAGAGGGAGCTCATCTAGGAAGTTAGGCTAATCTGCTCATGTCAAAGTCCCAAGTCACCTCAGTGAAGTCCTTCATTGGGGCCCATCATTAGCCCATCATAACAATCTCTGGGAATTTCTTTTAGAAGAAGGCTTCGGGGATATAACTCTTCCTGATACTATACGATAGAATCTTCCACTGCTGAGAGGATGTAATCTCACGTCTTCCATGTGAGATGTAATGGACCTCAAGTGCAGCTTCCCTGAACATCTTGGTACCCAGGTCTCAACACAGGCCTTAGCTCCTCTGTCTGCCATCTTGTCTACTGCCTTCATTCAATTCAAAGTGGCCCTGCCTTAAGGGAGCTTATTAATTGTTTACACTCTTCAAGGGAACTTTTTGTTCATTTGCTTTGACACCTCCCCATGTAGGTGTCTCTTGCTTTATTGAGGTGTTTGTATTTGTGTCTCTTTTTTTATTCCTTCCTGCTGGAAAGAACATGTATACTTTAAAAACCCCTCTTATGCTTATCACAGAACTGAATTACTTCTTTGGAGGTCCTCCTTAGATTATTATGGTGAAGAATTATCAGTGTGTTGGTTTCTTTCAGAGTAAACTTAGACTATCCAGAGACTGCTATGTCTAAGAAAGTAGCTGAGTTTATACTTACATGCAAACAAAAGTATGGACTAGATCATGTAGAGTCAGGGTGTTGTCTTAGTCAATGATTTATTGCTGTGAAGAGTCATTTACTTTAAGGCAATTACTTTAAGAGAGGGAATTTAATTGGGGTTTTCTTATAGTTTCTGAGACCTAGTTCATTAAGTATCATAGTGGCATGCAGGCAGATGCTGGAGAAGTAGCTGAGAGAGAGCTATATTCTTATCAGTTGAGAGAGAGAGAGAGAGAGAGAGAGAGAGAGAGAGAGAGAGAGAGAGAGAGCACTCTGGTCTTGGCTTGGGCTTTTGAAATCTCAGAATCTACCCCCCAGTGACACACTTCCTCCAACAAGACCACACCTTTTAATCCTTCTAATTCTTTCAAATAGTGCCACTTCTGGTGACTAAGCATTCAAATATATGAGCCATTTTTATTCAAGGTGAGTTCTTTAAACTGGAGAATGTCTTTTAAAAACTGGCCTGTTTACTCACAGGTATGATGTACCTTAGCTCCATCATTAATTTGGAACAGAAATAGTCTTTTCCATTTCCATCATTGTATGTGGTGTCTTACTCAGTTTCTCTTTACCCCTGCCCCAAGCTTATTCTGTGATGGTTACTGACTTTCAATGCTGGTTTACAGAATTCAACAAAAGCTCCTCTCAAGAGGTCAAATGTCGAGAAGGTAACCAACGTGCAGATCCTGGTGCTGTTTGGCATCCTCCTGGTCATGGCCCTGGTGAGCTCGGTGGGGGCCCTGTTCTGGAATGGGTCTCATGGTGGAAAGAGCTGGTACATCAAGAAGATGGGTGAGTGCGGGGGTGGCTGTTGCTCACTTCTGTGGCACAAACCTCTTAGAAGGTCCTTCCACATAGGGTCTGTGGGTGATAGCCATGCCCTTACTCTATTCTTATGGCTATCCCATCTAGGCCAGACCTTCTTGGAGAGAGAGCAGATTAGGAATCACAAGATGAAGTGAATATGAGTATACCTGGGGACTGTTCTATGCTCTAATGATGGTTTCTCAGCTATTTTTAGACACTTTCTCATAGTTGCTCTAGGGATGACAAACATGAGAAACCTTTTGTATTACTCCTAACTTAATTCACAAACTTCAGACCAGCTCACCTCCATATTCGCCCCGCTAGTACTATTATTGTCATATATACACTGTGCATATGTACTGTCAACCTAACAACACAGTACTATAATCAGTGCTTTGCATAATCTAGGAATCTTAAAGAGCTAAAAGAAAATAAATAAAGATAAGTACTATGAACTTGCTTCTTTTAACCTACTCATTCGCCATTCCTGCTAGTCTCGGTGTCTTCCTGTGGATGAGTTACTAGCTACTGTCTCGTTGCTTCATCCATCTCCCTGGCATCTAGATTGTACACAGACAAGGCCTTCTGTGCTGACCAGGGTGAACTCTTAGCAGAACTTCCCTGGCTACCCTTTCCCATGGATAGGTCTGCTAAATTTCTAGCCAGTTTTCTGTTTTTCACTTACTAGTATATGGGAGCACTTGCCTACCCTGACCATTAGCCACTGAGATCTATTGTTTTTGATTGGACATTGCATATAGCATTTTCTCCATACTCCATTCAAATGATGTGAACTACCTAGGTGTTCCAGTCCTGCCCCGGGGTAGAGCGTCTGCAACTGGGGAAGGGGAGGTAGGTGATGGTAATCAACCCGGTAACGACTACCACCCCCTGGAGCAGAACCCACATGACCAGGGGCTGTGAATGGAATAGTAGTTCAAGGTGCCAACTGTTCTTACAAGAGCTGGCAGATTTTCTTAAAATGCGCTTGCTCCATTTCTTGAGACTTAGATTGATTTTGATGATTCTGTCTCATTTTGCTACTTGGTGGGGGCTAGGGAATAGAAGGAAGATCTGCCATTCTCTGATCTCAGCAAATCAAGAAAAATAATAGAATTTAGTGACAGAAATTTCATGATAGATCTTAAAACTTTAGGGTAATGCCTTTGGCATTATTGTTATTGACATTTCTCAATTATTTTTTAAATTGATTTAGATGCAATTTTACTTTTCCAGTTTCTTTAACCATAAAACACTCAGGTTTGAAACACAGGAAAACTAATGTTGCTCCTTTTTTGCTTGTTTTTAATTAAGATTTTGTGTGGCATAGGCTAGCCTTGAACTCAGTCTGCAGCTGAGGCTGGCCTCAGATTCCTAGTCTTCCTGCCTCCACTCTGCTAATGCTGGGAGTACAGGCTTGAGCGCCTGTGCCGGTTGCTCCTTTACAAACATGGGCCTGTGACTGTGGTTTGAGTTGTAGTTGATGAGATCACTCGGTGTGGGTTTTTGTTATGTGCTTCAGATGTGGAGACTGGCTCATGTGAATGGAGGTATCTGAGTTAACATGTGGCATCAACACAGCTCAGATCACATTGAGCTCCAGTGTCAACTGTGTGGTGTTTAGGGGGACATGACCTACATGTCCTACGTGGTCTACATGTACCTGCTTGGAGAAGTCAGTTTCACGTTTTGCTCCCTCTGTTGGTGCTTGGATTTCCTTCCTATCAAATTTGGTCCAATCTTAATGTCCTTCTCATTGTTTTTGATTGACTGAGTATTTTACATAGGGGTAGATATTCTCTTTCCCTCTTTGATGGACTTGTTTGGTTTTCTGGCAAGCATTCTCAGGCTTCTGGGGCTTTAGATATAGGTTTTCTTTGCATAGTCACTGTTCTTTGACATCCTATGTGGTCATATGTAGTGTTATAGAGCAGTTTTGGGCTGGGTGATGGTGGTGCATGCCTTTAATCCCAGCACTTGGGGGGCAGAGGCAGGTGGATATCTATGAGTTGGAGGCCAGCCTAGTCTACAGATTGAGTGCCAGGATAGGCTCAAACCCTGTCTTAAAAAACCAACAACAACAAAAAAGCAGTTTTGGGCTATTATCAAACAATACAGGTTTAATTTCTTAATAAATTTTATTGGCAGACAAATTTTATTCCTAAACAAATGCTGTAATCTGGGGATGCTTGAGTTATTGGGACCTATGGGTCCTGTTTAGCAATGCCTCGGTTGTCTTAAGAGAACCAGATAGCATAGTAGTATGAGGGAGAAGAGGACTGCCAACTGGAGAGCAGAAGGCTTGGGAGTGGGTAGAAAATAAAAGGTTGGGGAAGTCAGCTGGCCAGCCAGTTCTTGCTTCCCTTTCTCATTCCCATCAGCCCTCTCCATCACAGCCACCCTCTGGAATCCCAAGATTCATCATCTGCTATGATGTGTCAAGCCTTCCTGCTGGAAAACTCAATGAGTGTGGCTTGGAGCCATTACAAATTCATAATTCCCAGGCTCAGTCTTCTGCTTGCCTCCTCTGGAGCTTCCTCTCATGGTTCCTGCCATGTTGCCTGACCACCTCTGTAATAGCCACATCCTCTTCTCAGGTCAATGAGGGCACTGCCCTCACAGGGGAGGGATGTCTCCGCTCTCTCCTCTGCCCCCTTCCCCAAGTCCTAAAGAGAAGCCAGCACTACCTACAGGGACAGAATTCAAATAGCCTTTGAAGTTTGAACCTGCACAGTAAATCCTCAGTCTTAAGACATGCACATAGGCTTTTGTTGTGAGCATCTTTTTTGGGGGGGTAGGAAGAGTCTAAAATAACAAAATGGAAAGAAGTAAAATGTAGACTTCTGCTAAATCTGTATGGATGGCTTGGTTTTTGTCCATAGACACGAGCTCAGATAATTTTGGATACAACTTGCTGACGTTTATCATCTTGTACAACAATCTGATTCCCATCAGTCTGCTGGTGACGCTGGAGGTTGTGAAATACACGCAAGCTCTCTTTATAAACTGGGTGAGTTTCAAAGCCGAGTGTGAAACATGAGCAACTGGAGGACTGCCAGCCTCTGCTTTCTAGTACTCTCCACGAGCCTTTGTCATTTCATTGAGTCCCAGAAAAGAAATAATAGAGGCTGTTTATTATTAGGTCATGGGATTAAGCCAGTCAGACTGATGACTGGCAAGCAATGTCATAGCCTCAGGGGTGGGGAAAGTGGGGGAGGATGCTCAGTGGGCGCTGGTTGTCTGGTCACCATGCTGTGCTTCCAAATCCCCTTTATGCTAAGGAAGAGGCCTCTCACGTGTGCTCACCAGTGTCCATTCTGCATGGGTATCTTCAAGACAGTACCCTGGATGGATTGTAGGGACTGAGGTGAGATTTTAAGGGACTGTTAGGCCATGGCCATTAAGAACTGGGCCTTGGCAACTTTTTTTTTTCAAACCAGGCACTGCCATGTGTGTTTTGCTTTGATTTTCACAAGCCTGTGAATGAGGCACTGACCAAGCTCACAGTTAGGGCATGAGATGGTCATCTTGGACCAAAACTTAAATATCATGGATCATATTGTGTCACAAGGTTTTGCTATCCTAATTGCAATTTTATTTTCAACCCAAGTTAAACGTTAGCATTTGAATGAAAATGGGGGGTTTTGAAGTTGCCAGATTCTGTGTTAATCTTAGTGAAATATTAGAATTACATGTTTTCTGAAGGCTTTCTTCCCTTCTTCCCTCCTTTCTCCAATTTTCCCTTTTAGGACACAGACATGTATTATATTGGAAATGACACTCCGGCTATGGCCAGGACATCGAACCTTAATGAAGAGCTTGGGCAGGTGAGAGCCTTTCTGAGGACTTTGGGGACAGCACCATGAGCAGGAAGCCAGTGTTAACAGAGGAGCTCTGAGGAGATTTTGCACAAATAGTTAATCATGACGGTGTATGTGACATCTGGTTTGCAAGGTGGTAGTGAATGTAATTGTTAGTTGGTTCTGGAGACACAAATACATCATTTTGCTGAGAACATATCTGGAAAAACGTATAGAACATTGCACAAAAATATATTGTTATTTTGAATTCTTTTAAATGTGCTTCTCAGAACAGGTAACAAGGAAAATGAGGTAGTATATTGGCTATTGGGCTACTCTGCAAAGAATGGGGGGCTGTTTGAAGGACAGGTATCCCTGATATAGTCTGTCCAGCAAGTCGGCAACTTTTGTATCTTCATCTTGATTTCTACTTGTTCTTCCTGACTTTCATGTTATATCATTTCTGCCTCCACTGAATTACTGCAACCTATAATCTTTTTTGAACACATAAGACTTACTCTTAACCTAAAGTTAAGTTTTTAAACTGCAATTTTATTTTATACACTTTAAACTTCCCAACAATCCAGTGGTATGCTGCATCTTCATTTTATAGATAAGAAAATGATTAATTCACCTCAGGAAAGCTGGTTGGTATTGGAGGACTGCAGATTGCCTGTCCAAATCTGGTCTTTGTTTCCCTGGAACACATGCTGCATGGCCCTCTGGGAAGATGTGAGCTGGACTTCATTCGTCTGAGGGCCTCTCCCTTTTCTCCCCACTTAAAGACAAAGTCAGTTCTGCATTGGTGCTGGAGCATTTCTGAGTTCATTGATAGAAAGCTGAAGCTCAAATTTGCCAAGTTTTGCTATAAAATAATGGTTCTGTAGCCACATTTTCAGGTGATTCTATTCCTTTGATATTTTCCAAATCTGGTTAAAACTTACAGGAGTACTTAAGTTTATTTGGTGTAGCAAGGTGGATTGCCATTTAGAGAGTACTTTGGCACAGATCACACATCTTCCTTAGTGAGCCTCGTGTCCTTATCCTTCCCCTGTACACCTGAGGTACACATGATGGGGGGGGGCAGAATTCAGTGCTAAATATCTATCATCTATCTGTCCATATGTCTGTCTGTATCTACCTATCCACCCATATCACCCATCCATTATCTATCTATCTATCTATCTATCTATCTATCTATCTATCTACCTAACATCTATTGTCTATCATCTACCTACATTATTTCTATAAAGACATGGTCATTGGTAAAATTATACTACTATAACAATCCATGAGTTCTTGGTACATATCAGATGATATTTGCCTCTTTGAATCCTGCAACATTGGTGCCTATCTGCTCTATTCTCTTAAGCATTCTTTCCAAACGCGCACACACAGACACCCACACACACAGACACACACACAGACACACACACACACACACACAGTGAAATGACCATGTGATTAGCTATACAGTGTCTGGTGTCCTTCTGGAAATGGTTGAGTCCATGTCAGCCAACTTCAGGTCAAAAATGTGATCATGCCTGTGGTGGTTGCGCCTGTACCAAATATACACAGAGGATTCTTGTCACTGTTCCCCAGCTAGGACAATATGACATTTGTATAGTCTTAGGTGTCACACACCACCTAAGATTATGTGAAACACACCAGAGGTTGTATGTCGGTGTTTTACAAACACTATACCATTTTATATAGCAGACTAGAGCATCTGAGAATTTGGGTACCCACGGGGGTTCTTAGAACTACCCTTGTGGATATTTAGGGTCAGCTATATGTGTGGTCTTCAGTTACCTTTGTCAGTTCACAGGGCTATGTATATGATTTTTCTCATGTGCTGCTGAATTGACCCAGCACAATGGAAGGACTGAAAGTGCTCGAGATAGCACCCGGGGTGAAGTATCCTGTCCTGCTCCAGGCACGGGTAGTATGCCTAAGGAGAAGTGGAAATTCAAGAAGGAGAGGGACCACAAATTCTACAATTCTTTATAAGATCTTCCTTTTTACTATGTTGATAATCTTAATTCTTTTTAAAAAAGAGACAGAAGGAACTAATTCTGCTGTGTTTTTAATGTTCCTATGAATGAAACATATTTTTTATTTAATTGAAAAAACAAAACATTAATTATCCCATTGATCAATATGATCAACATGCATACATGTTTTGAAATATCTTGTACATATCATAAATATATGTAATTATTATTTATAAATAAGTTTCAATGTGAAGGACCTGGAAAATCTGCCTGTCCTGATTTGATCAGTATGCAATCTTTCCTTTAAATTTATTTTAATTAAAATATGATTACATCACTTCCCCTATCCCTTTCCTTTCTCAAATCCCTCCCCTCTCCAGCTCCTCCCTTCTCAAATCAATGCCTTCTCAAATAGCCTCTTTTTCTTTGATTACTATTGTTACATGTATTTATATAAATGCATAAACATACAAATACAACCTACTGAGTCCATTTAGTGTTACAGTGCATATATGATTAGGTATGAAAACTTGGTATTAGACAACCAATTAGGAGGCTCATCCCTGAGAAAAACTAGGTTTTTCGTGGTGTGATGACTAGTTTTATGTCAACTTGACACAAACTTGAGTTATTTTGTAAGAGGGAACCCACATTGACAAAAATGCTACCACCAGATTGGCAAGGTGTTAGCACATTTTCTTGATTGATGATTAGGAGGGGAAGGCCCAGTTCACTGTGGGCCATGCTAGCCTTCAGCCAGTGGTCCTGAGCCAGCCATGGAGAGCAAGCCAGTAAGCAGCACCCCTCCATGGCCTCTGCATCAGCTTCTGCCTCCAGGTTCCTGTCCTGAGTTCCTGCTCTGATTTCCTTCAGTGGTGGAATGTGGCCTAAGAGTTGGAAGGTGAAATAAATCTTCCTCCTCCAGTTGCTGTTGGTCATTGTGTTTTATTACAGCAATGGAAACCCCAAGACAGTAGTCATTCATAACTTGTGGTTATTTGTCTAAGAGTACAGTCTGGTGAGATTTTCACTTTCCATGTTAGCTGTCTGTTTAGGTCTTGCTTGACAGCCATATTGTTGAGGTACCATGGGTTTAACTGCCCTGTCATTTCTAGGAGACACAATCTTACAGCAGACTTCTTCTTCTTCTGGTTCTTCCAGTTTTTTCACCTCCTCTACTTCAGTGAACCCCAAGCCTTAGGAGTAGGAATCGTGTGGTAGATATATTCCTTGGAGCTGGGCTCCCCTGATGACCTCTGCATTTTGACCAGTTGTGACTTTCTGTGGTGATCTCTGTCTGCTGCAAAGAGCAGCTTCTTTGATGAGGGTGAGAGCTATACTTTACCATTTGTGAGTGTAAGGATATGTATTTAGAATTTAGTTAGGAATTATACTGTTTGGGTCAAGCATGGTGGCTCATGCCTTTAATTCCAGAAGCAGAAGCAGGCAGATATGTTAGTTCAAGGCCAAAAAAAATCAAAGCATGTTCCAGGCCAGCCATGGCTACACAGTGAGACTGCCAAAAAAGGAAAGAAAAAAAAAGCCAGGAGATTTGCTGGTCTGGTGGTAGTAGGTTCTTTTCTAAAATCTGTAACCTCACTAGCCCCAGGTAGTTGGATAGGCTTCATCCTGTTGAGTGGGCCTTAGGTTCAATTAGACAGCTGTTGGTTACTGCCTAAATATGAGTGCCACTATTGTACCATTAGGGATATCTTGCCATGCTGGCCATTGTTAATCTAGTTAGGGGGTGGACCTCAAAAAGAATCATGTCTGAGCCGGGCGTTGGTGGTGCACACCTTTAATCCCAGCACTCGGGAGGCAGAGGCAGGCAGATCTCTGTGAGTTCGAGGCCAGCCTGGTCTACAGAGTGAGTGCCAGGATAGGCTCCAAAGCTACACAGAGAAATTCTGTCTCAAAAAAAAAAAAAAAAAAGAAAAGAAAGAAAAGAAAAGAATCATGTCTGACTCACAGCCATCTGTAATGAGATCTGGTACCCTCTTCTAATATGCAAGCATGCATGCAGATAATTGTATACATAATAAATAAATGATTTTTTTTTAAAAAAAGATAAGAATCATGTCTTTGGTGAGAACTGAATGCTGAGAAACAATACGATGATACTTATAGACTATAAGTTTTCAACCTGTGGGTCTCAATCCCTTTGGGGGATAGAATGACCATTTCACAGGGGTCACATATCAGATATCCCGCATATCAGAGATTTATATTATAATTCCTAGTAATAGCAAATGGTAGTTATGAAGTAGCAATGAAGATAATTTTGTGGTTGGGGCAGCACAGCATGAGGAACTGTGTTAAAGGGTTGCAGCATTAGGAAGGTTGAGAACCACTGCTATAGACAGTGGCTGGGGGAGTTATGGAAGCTTCTTTTATTCTTTATTACCCACGTTGAAGAATTAGTAACAGGAAACGTTGTGAATGCTCTATGAATTAAAGTGCATTATTTATGATTTGTTTACTTTCATTAAAATTTCATTCAGATTTACTGATGACTAAGACAACTTAATTTCTTGATCCTGCATCTTATTACACCCATTTTTTAAAAAGTTACTTTATTTTATGTGTGAGTGTTTTGACTGTGTGTGTATCTGTGCACCATATGATACTAGTGCTCTTAGAAGCTAGAGGAGTGCACTGGATTCCCTGGAACTGGAGTTACAGATGGTTGTGGCCTACCCTGTGAGTGTTGGGAATGGAATCTGGGTCCTCTAGAAGAGCAGCCTCTTAACTCCTGAGCCCTCTCTCTAGCCGCTTCTTATACTCTTGATACGCATTTTGTTCATGCTTAGGTAAAATACCTGTTTTCTGACAAGACTGGAACTCTTACATGCAATATCATGAACTTCAAGAAGTGTAGCATTGCTGGCGTAACCTATGGGTGAGTGTGTTTATCATTTACAGGAAATCTCATCTCTAGTCTCCCAACCAAGTGGTAGTTTTTGCTATTTTGTCAAGTGTTGTAAGGGATTTGGATATGTAGTTGCTATTAAATATATGTAAAACTTAATGGATTCCCTGGGGAACCTTTAAACTTTACTGAGAGGTCGGTCCCAGGGTACCTGTGGGTTTGTATGTGTACTCTTAAGAACTGGCCTTTTCTTCTGACTGCTCTGTTATCTCCTGCCAGCCACTTCCCGGAACTAGCCAGAGAGCAGTCCTCAGATGACTTCTGGTAAGTACAGTCCCGCGTGCCTTACTTCCTTAATGGGGGCGCATCAGGACAGTTTTAGATCTAAGTTGTGACTGTTAGTTTGACAAAGAACCAGGATAAGATTTAAATGCAGATGTGGTTTAAATCCACACCACAGAGCTTTTGACATCAACAACATGGCCCTTGTCTAGTCCTTTCATTTCCAACCATCTGCAATGTTTTTACTTATTTTCTTCAAATTCCTGTATTTCAAAATAATACTTTTATACTAATTAAACATTGTAGATGTTATAATACTGCGTGAGGGTGGGACAGTGGCGGATCCCATGGTGGGGGACAAACATGCCATCAGGCAAAACTTACATGGAAAGGAAGTTTTATTGGGTAGGGAGTTGGGGAAAGGACAGAAAAGGGAGAGAGAAGAAAGAAAGGGGGTGCAGAAACAACAGACAGGGATCTCTCTACCTCCTCAGAGAGATTGCTGGATGAGAGAGAGGCGGTGGGTGGAGTTTGCCTCTTAAAGAAACCTTTGCACCTGCGTGCAGACTATGTAGTGATGTAGCAGCCACAGGACCCTGGGCTGGCCAAGGTACTGCCTGAGTGCATTCTGCCAGGTGATGGGGCAGGCCAGCATAATGCCTGAATCCTTACAATAGACATTGTAGGACTTTGTACCTCTGGGGAAGATTGAGCTCCCTCTGCCCTAGTATGGCCAACCCATTTCCCCCAGCGCATCTCCCCAGGCCATCTTTCCCCAGCCCATTCCCCAAGGCCATCTCCCCCTCCCCAAGGCCATCTTCCCCCAAGGCTATTTTCCCAGCCCTTGAGAGTGCTTATCACTTTCTGTATTTCTTTAATATACGAACTTTTATCTACAACCCTTGGGTAGGCTGTTTTTCTTCATTATGTTGGGTGGTTAATTGACTTTCTATTGGACCCCTTCTGTCTATAAATTCCTCTTACTAATATTTGGGAAATGTCCTTATATTATTTCTGTAATAACTGCTTCCCTTCCTGTCTCTCTGTCCTTTCCTATTAGGCACACCGTCTTTGAGTTGACCTGATTTTGTTATCTAGCTTGCCTCCTTTCCATGTATTTTTTCATTCATTTTTAACCTTTCATCCTCCTTAATCATTTTTATACATGCTTACTTCCAGTTCTCAGGAGCATGCACCAATTCTTGTTCTTGTGTGTTCCTTTGCTCTGCTCTGTTTCCTGTGCCCAACATCTGCCTCTACATTTTCCTCCCAAACTGGGCGACCACTGGCTGCGTGCTTATATTAAAAGTTTTTAATCTTTATTTTTCTTTTGTGTGCATAAGTGTTTTGCCTGCATGTGTGTCTGTGTACCATGTACATGCAGTGCCCTCCGAGGCCAGAAGAGGGCGTCCCATCATCTGGAACTGCACTTACAGACATTTGTGAGCCACCATGGGGGTACTGGAAATTGAACCTGGGTCCTCTGGAAGAGCAGGCAGTGCTTTTAACCACTGAGCCATCTGCCCAGAAAACATTTTTCATTGTGGCAAACATAATAAATGTAAAACCAACTGTTTAAATCATATTAGGACAAAAAAAAAAAAAAGGGGGAGTTTTGATTTCACAGTAAGATCACAAAAGCACAGAGATTTCCCTTAAAATTCCCACCTCACCCGATAACCTCTGTGATAAAAGCCTTGCCCAACTCCATGATGAAAGCTTCCTACCACAGTGCATTCAGTACAATCCAGGAACCAGTCCTGACACCTCATCATCACCCATAGTCTACATCTGACACCAGGGCCACTCAACGCTATATATCCTGTGAATGTGGACATGTATACTAATATATATCTATCATCACAGTATCATGAGAGATGTGTCCACTGCCTCCAAAGTTCTTGCTCTGCTTATCCACCTCCTGTTGTAGTCACCCCACCCTTGGGATTTTTGTCCGTATCTATAGTTTTGCCTTCTCCAGAAAGTAAGAGTTGGAGAATCTTACAGCATGCTGCTTGCTTAACTTTGCTTCTTTTACTTAGTAACCTGCATTTACTGTTCCTTTCTGGCCTTTCTTGGTTTGGCAGTTTCATCTTTTGAGCACTGAGTGATAATCTAGGTTCGGGATGACTCTGTTTTGACCCCTCTACAGGATGAACCTTGTATTTCTTTCTCATTGAGTTGACTGTCTACATGTGATGAGGGAGGGCTCTTACAGTCTCAGTGTTCTTCATGTGGGCTTGAAGTCCATCTTGTCTCCTGCTTTGCCTGTGTCTCACAGGTACCTCATGTTCCTTTCAAGTATATCAAGTCCCTTACATCACAGATACCCATGCCTCTTACAGGTACCTGACATCCATCATAGGTATCTCATGCCCCTCACAGGTACCTCGTGCCTCTCACAGGTATCCCATTCCTGTTACAGGTACCCCATGCCCCTCACAGGTACCCCATGCCCCTCACAGGTACCCCATGGCCGTCACAGGTACCCCATGGCCATCACAGGTACCTCATACTCCTCACAGGACCTTATAACCCTCACAGGCACCTCATGGTACTCACAGGTACCTCATAACCCTCACATGTATCTCATATCTCTCAGTTACCTGACATGCTTCACAGGTATTTTGCACCCATCACATAGTACCATTTTTCAGCTTTCCTAGTGTTCTGTGGGGGTATCAGCTGGCATTTCATATAACCACCCTCCCCACAAGCTAATAGTTATTTTATCTGCTGTATTAATCTCTGATATCTATTCACAATTAAGACTGGCATCAACTTGCCGCTTTCTTCTTTCACTGTTGTGGCCTTGAACAATGAGTTGCAGGAGCTAGAGGAGGTAAAGGATGTGTATGATGCTCATACTTGCTCTAGTCTGACAGCCCACAGCTGTTATATATCAGTTTCCTTTCTTCTGATTGTTTGCTGCCTTCTCTTCTCCATGTATACTCTGGCCATGAATGATAAAGCTTGGTACAGTCCTTCCTCCCTTCCTCTGCCTACCCCCCCCCCAGTTGTTATTTAAGGACCAACTCACAGATGACAGCTATAGTGTTGACACGTAGCTTATGATTCTTTCCCTTGTAAATATATTGGTATTTATAAGAACTTGTAACACAGTTTGTTTAATAGCAAAGTTTAGGGATTTAAGATGTCTTAAAGCTTGATTTAATATACACTATTCCAGATCCTTAAACATTGAATGTAAGACCATGAGTTTTTTATTCATGATTCTTTCTGAGCGCAGACTCTCTCTAGGTGTGAGCCATCTTGACTTTTAAATTGAATGAGTGAATTTTGTTCTTTCTTCCAGCCGGATAGCTCCTTGCCCCAGTGACTCATGCGACTTTAACGATCCCAGGCTGTTGAAGAACATTGAGGATCAACATGTGAGTGTACCACTTACCTCCAGGACAAAGAGTGGCTTGTGGGTCATTACTTTGATATGGCATATGCTGTCTTGGTCTTCTACAAGTCTTATGCAGATACACAGCTGAAGTGAGTTCATGAGTGAGATATCCTTGTCATGTCCAGAAGACAGCATCTCCTACACCTAGTGATGACCCACTTAGGGCAGGGCATTCACAAGTGTTAGCTCTCAACATTTGTCCAGTTGCAAGCCTCTTCACTAACTGCCGACCACTGCAGAAAGAATGCTCTCTGATGAGGTTAATTAGCCTCAGGCCCTGCAGGGGACCAAAGCTAGAGGGGGGAGCTATTGCAGTGATGATTTGCTTAGCTGGCCCACAGAGCACGTGGTCACCCCCAAAACCTTGGTGAAGACAGTGCTTGATCACACTAGTTACCTGAATATGACTGAACAAATAAAATAATAATATGTAAGCCCCGGGTTCTAGATTTATAAGACTTAGAAGTCCTTAGTAAATGAGAAAGTGTACTGTAGCCTAAGATTTCATTTGAAATCCTTAGGATTTGTTTTTCTTAGGGATGGTAGAAAAAGATTGATTACACAGGGATACCCTGGATTTTATATGTGAGTACAAGAAAGATCAGATGTTCAGAATACTAGTTAGCCTAGTGGGTGGAAAGGGCAATGTCTCCTGATAGCACAGGGTGATTGTTTTGAGGCCCCAGTGCAATGGGTTTATAGGATGTGACTCAAATGGTTACACAGGTGAGCAAACTGTAAGCAGCTGAAGGGCTGCAGACTTGAAGGGACACTGAGAAAGGATATGACTTGATTGGAGATCGGAGTGGCAGGAGGTGAGAGCTTCATTGAAAACATGTGTCTGGTCCTAGAGTCAGCTAGCTAAGCATCTAACCTCTGTGCAAAGTTCAGTGACAAATGCTTACTGGATTTCTTTTTCTTGTTTTGAGACAAGGTCCCACTCCATTTTCCTGGCTAGCCTGGAAATAGACCATGCAGACCAGGCTGGCCTTGAACTCATAGAGATCCTCTTGCCTCTGCCTCCCACGTACTGGGACCAAAGGTGTGTGTCACTACGCCTGGCTTCTCACTGGGTTTTAAAGCAGGGGATGGTTTGAATCCACTGTGCATTTCAAGTTTGGTGACTGGTTAACTGGTGCTTCTGCTTTTAGCCTACAGCCCCTTGCATACAAGAGTTCCTTACCCTGCTTGCTGTGTGCCACACGGTCGTCCCTGAGAAGGATGGAGATGAAATCATCTACCAGGCTTCCTCCCCAGGTGAGGTCTGTTGCTGGAAACACCTTGTTGGCTTTTTGAGGTGTGCTTTCTGTTAGTTTTGAAGATGTTTTAGTGCACCTTGCCCCACAAGAGTTACTGTTTGCCTTTGGGTTCACAGCACCTCCAGTTCAAGATTATAGGTGTTAAAACCCAGGAGAGCAGGTACTAAGGTATCCTGACTTTCATGGTACTCTGGCAAGGAAGAGCCTGGCCTATGTTGCACACCTTGGTATACAATCGAGTAGACAATGGTCTCAAGAGAGAACCAGGCTGGCTACATGGCTGTCTCAAAACTGCATCAAAGAAGTTGCCCTCCACCCTTTCCCTGGTCATCTGAATCACACAATACTACAACTAAAGCACAGCCTTGCTGAGAGATCATCAGAAGGAGCTTCCCTTGAGTGGATCCAGCATAGCATGGCAGGAGTGTAAACTACTCTGGTCTTGATGACTTAGTAGTTGGTAGCAATCTGTCCAGTAGACATTTCAAGCCCAATGTGTGTGCGCGTGTGTCCAGGCCCAGTCAATCATCATGGGTTTTAATTTGAAACATGACATTTAGCAGAATTCTGTCACAACAAGACATGAACCTGTGTGTCATTGGCTTATCGTTGGCAGATGAAGCTGCTTTGGTAAAAGGAGCTAAGAGGCTTGGTTTCGTATTTACCGGCAGGACACCTTACTCGGTCATCATCGAAGCGGTAAGGAGCCTGGCCCTTTGGAAGATGGTACATATGCAATAGTGTTCCTTGATTGCAAATAAGATGGAAAAATTTGTACTGTCATGGTTGCACAGGAGGCGGCAGTATAACCCTGGGGTTTGGGGCTGTGTCTCATAATCCTTTGCTCACTCACACGAGATTATCTGTAGCAAGAAAATTTGCCTGTCTCCTCTCCGTCTACCCAACACTGAGAAAGTACCATTGCCTCTGTTTCTGAGGCTGGTCCTGCATCTCTGTAGGCCCATCAGTCTCATGGATGCACAGTAGGGCCTCAGACCACTGGGCAGCCATCTCTGGCTGTGAGAGAAAGAAATTAGTTTAGGATTTCTCTTATCTGGATGAGTGTTTTCTCTTCCTAAAATGATTACACTTCTTATCTTCCTGAAGAAATGATTCAGTTGAGAAACACAGTCACTTTCAGCAGGTTATTTAAAATACAGATAGCAAAGTGAGCATCCCCCAAAGGAGACCGGAGTAGGTGTCCCAAGGGGGCATAGCTAGCCAGTGGGTTCTACATTGTGGATCTTATCAAGTTTTAAGACCACATTTTTGGAGGTAAAAAGGGCTCCCTGGTTATTTAGGTCTCATAAATAACTATTAAAATGAATATCCAATAATTAATTCTGGGGGATCACTGAAGCACAGATTTTCCGTTTGCCACCTCATATTTGCGTAAAGTACCATTGCTGACAATCTCAACAGCACAGGGGCTGTGTGTGAGGTGGTCATGGAACCAAGATGCAGAGAGGAGGTGGCTCCTGGCAGTGAGTGAGACAGTGGCCCTGGGTGCCGGTCTAAGCAGCATCCTGACATGTGGGATGGGTTGAGGGTAACATGATGGGTGTAGAGATGTAAGAGGATTGGCAAGGGTTAGGTGAACTGGGCTGCCGGTTATATTTCAGGATGCAGCCAGAGGAGAGAGCTGTAGTAGGCATATGTGGCAGTCAAGAGCACTGTTCTCATTCACAGAGAGTCTGTCAGAAGTCAGAGTCAGACTTGCATGTATTGATTCACAAGAGCACATTGTTTCCACTGTGGCATGTCAGGAAAATAGCAAATTAAAGTGTTTGAAAATGACACACACCCGTATGTGGATATTGACACTCCTACTGTGAAGAACACAAGGGAAAGGAGTGTTTAATTGTTCTAAAAACAGGTTCAGATCCAGAGTGAAATACAAAGTCTCCAAATCCTTAAATGCCAAGGTTTTCCACTAAGTTTGAGGACAGTCCTTTGGCAGAGCTGTCCTGAATCTGTTGCTTTTTATGATGCTAATTCAGTGTGATGGTGGAAGTGCAGCTCAGACCCTGCTGGTGACCTTAGGTAACATATACATACATATATATATATGAGAAATGTATGGATTCCTACATCATTCATAAGCGGAGCTGGCCTCAGGCCCCAGGTTTTCGGGTGGTGCTGTGCTGCTTGGATCTTTCATTTTCAAAGCTTTGTTAACGGTTGCAGAGTTTAGGAGCCTGTCATAGGACAATGAGAACTTACCACCAGAAGAGGGCGCGCTGACCCCACCAGATGTGAGAACACAGTCGAGCTTGTCAATGTTGATGTGTGGATGTAGAAGGCTAGTGGAGGGCAGCGTGTGTGTGTGTGTGTGTGTGTGTGTGTGTGTGTGTGTGTGTGTGTGTGTGTGTGTGTGTTTAGGAGGGATGATTGATTTGAGATTTTAATATTTTTGCACTTCAGGTAAGAGGTTCCCCCCGTTTTTTTTGTTTGTTTGTTTTGTAGATGGGTCAAGAACAGACGTTTGGAATCCTCAATGTTCTGGAATTTTCTAGGTATGTTGCTCTTTTATACACTTGACATGAAACATTTCATATATACTTAACTGCTTCATCTACAGATTTTCCTGATTGTGTGGCATGACTTGTATGTATTTATTGGCATTAATCAGGATAAATGCTCCCTCTTCTTCACAAACTCGTCTTAGAAATTAAGGGTTTCATTAAAGAAGGCAAAGTCCACCACTTTCCTCGACTTTCTTCTGAAAGTGATGTTAAAGTCTCCAGCCTCCTTTGCCTTTAGCAGTTTAGAGCTGGGCGTCCTTGCATCAGTAGCTGCAAACATGTCTGCTTGGGCTCGGAGAATGTGACAAGGGCATTGTTTTCATTGTCTTGACCCAGGTTTTGTGAGGTCAGCCTCCATCACCATCTAAACAAGAAACTAACATGTGACCACAGAGTAGTCGGGGTGGTTTACCCTCTCAGGAGGCTTGACCTTCACAAAACCCTTCCCCTGGGCCTCTTCTGAAACCTTCACACCCAGCAGTTTCTTTAAGATCTAGGAACATTTGCCATATTCTATGGCTCCCCCACTCCCCTGGAGCATTCAGGGTTTGTTCTGAGGAGCTGTGTTTGAATGTACCTCTTGCCTGGCATATTGGATATTCAGTACTAGGGCAGAGGGGAACTGCCTTCCAATACTAGAGTGAAGTCATAGGTTTTGGAGTTTTTTTTTGTTTTTGTTTTTTTGTTTGTTTGTTTGTCTTGAGGCTACCTTTTCCTGATATAAAAAATGGATGGAGCTCGGGGCACGGTAGCTCAGGCATACAATTCTAGCCTCTGGAAAAGTGAGGCAGGGGGATCGCCCCAAGTTTGACACCAGCTTGAGCTACATATTGAGCTCCAGGCTAGTCTCAAAAAAGATAATGAAAAACATTTAGTTTTCTAGACACCGTTGTTAAATGGTTCACAGTAGCTTGAAAGAGGCAATATTTTCCTGTCCTCTCAAAAGAAATGCTTTCCTGCCTAACACTTGGCTTGGAACTGTGAGCATGGCTCTGTAGGTGAGAAGCAACAGGATGGTGGATGATGACAGCAGTTCATGGAGGGATGGTGACAGTGTACCTGTGTAGAGCTTCCAGCTATGCTAGATACCTCCTCAGACTTTTCGTAGCCTTCTCCCCCTTCCCCTCTCCTCCCCTCCCCCCATCGCTTGTGTGTGTGTGCATGTTGCATGCATGCGTGTGTTCTCCTGTGCCTGTGCATGTGGGGGCCGGAAGTAGAAATCCTGTGTCTTCCTTTACCACCCTCCACCTAGTTTTTGAGGCAGATAGCCATCACAATCTTTCACTGAACCTAGAACTCACTGTTTAGACTGGCTGCATAGCAAAAAGCCAGGATCTGCCTGTCTCCATTCTCCAGGCACACCCTGCTTTTACGTGGTTGCTAGAGCTCCATACTTGGGTCCTCACACTTACACTATGAGCACTTTGCCAACTGGGCCGTCTCTCCAGCCCCTAGCACATCTCCTGTTGGCAATTGCTGTCCTGTGCTGCATTAACCGAGGCCAGCTGTTAATAGCCAGCCAAGGAAGAGGAAAGGGAATGAGATAGCAACAGGTGACTGTGGATGAAAACACAAGGGTCTAGTGTTTAAAGTGATGGGAGAGTAGGAAGGAGCAGAAGAGTCAATTGTGGTTACAGTTTTTGATACGTTTTAATGGACACATCATTTTCCTAATGCCACTTCCTTCTGTAAGATTTCCTTGGAGTAGATGGTTATCATCTGCTTTATACATTAAGAAACTGAAGCAGCCTAGGAGCTGAGAAAGAATGAAGACCCATCCCAGAGAGTGCCATGGGTCAGATTGTGGGAATCACCCCGAGGCCTAGTGTTCTAGTAGGGGGGAAAGTCAGTAAAGCACAGTGTAGAATGTGTAGGAAAAGAGAATGGTGGGTCTGTGTGCTTGGAGTGTGGTGGTGCATGGGAGGGCCAGTGGGAGGTGAGTCAACACTGCAGAGGTAGGAAGAGAGGATTCAGGCGACTTCAGGCAGCAGAAGTCCCTGAAGCTCACTCAGCAAGTGGGCTTGACCCCAAAGATAAATGTGAAAGGAAGGGTCTTTGCCCCAGTGAGAGAAGAGAAAGTGCCTGGTGCTGGGTGAGACAAGTCTACTAATTGGTAATTTCCTTATCCAACAAAAAGCCATACAAGGAGCTTCTGAAGTGTGTTGAATCTCCCACCTGGCTGTTGTCGAGGGATGGCTCTGGAGCTGTGAAATAGAGAGTAGTCACTGAAGGGATTGACAGTGATTTGGCATGCACAACTTATGCACAAATGTTCCATTTCTGGATCGTTGGCAAACAGCCATGCAATGAGTTCTGAAGCAGGACAGGGCATGAGGGCTTCTGTCCATTTGGAATAAATGAGTAAAGTATACAGGTGAAGGCTGTAGAGAAATGGACCTTGCTATTTTTAGTTCGGCACCTTTGGTTTTGACTTGTGCTGAGTTATTGGACCTGGGTCCTATAAAACAAACAAGTGATGACTTTTTCCTCCCCCTTTACTATTACAGTGACAGGAAAAGGATGTCTGTAATTGCTCGAACTCCATCAGGACAACTTCGACTCTACTGCAAGGGAGCTGTAAGTATCAGTGGTGTGGTGGGCTTGGCTGACTTCTTGGAGGAAGGCTGCCTTGCTATTGTATTGCTTTCCAAACTGCTGTTCACATATCCCCCAGGGGCTGCCCAAAGCTCAAACACAGTCATAGGCAACTGAGAGCATGGGTTCAAGGTGGCATTAGATAAGAGTGGATAGTGAAAAGCCTGCTTTTGTCAGTAGTGAGCTTTGAACACATGGTGTGCCACACAGAATCCCTGGAGTAGGGATTCAAGATCTGGTTTTTGCCACCATTGTTTGGTGTCTATAAAGGTGACAGCATCGTTTTCTGTGACGATGACAAAGTTGACTTGTGATCAACTTTCTGCCTTTTGATATTGTTGTTCCCCAGCAACTATTCTTCCTATCTGCTGTGGTTCATTTTCTTATTTATGGCAGATAGAGGGCTGTGCTGTGGAGATAAGAGTTGTATCCATGTGTAGATCTATTTTTATAACTCCCTTTGTTAGTATTCAGGCATCTGTACTGGCCTGCCCTTGGGGTTCTGACAAGGATATGTCCTCAGCTGCAGTCACTAAGAGCACCTCTTCTGCATATTCACTATGCTCCCTTTTAAAAGAGCCCTGCCCCCTCATCTTTCTCTTTTTCTCTCTGTCTGTCTCTCTGTCCCTTTTTCTTTGTCTCTGTTTCTCTGCCTGTCTCTCTGTCCCCTTCTCTTTTCTCTTCTGCTGCTCTGGTCCCCAGAGACCCCCCTTTCCCTATCCCTTTTCCCCTAATAAAAAATCCACTCCATGTGAGCTCTGTTGAATGGTGGTCTTTCCTCTTGTGCCACTGTTTTTATTGTTGTTGTTGTTAGTTACAACACCTTTTGGACTAGTTTCCTAGGTCTCGCTTTTTCTCCAGTATCCCTAACTAATAATAACCAAACTCCAAAGGCATTATTGCTAAGGAAAGCTATTACTGCTTATGAATTATACTTGTAAAATAGCATCCTGTTATGTGGTGGCTCTGTGGGATGAAGGACCAAATGATCACACTTAATTTGAAACTATACCAGGATAGCTGGGTCAGTAATGAGCTGCAAAGCTTACTCATCTTTGTTAGTCATGGTTAGGAACATAATGTGACTAGGGATTTTTGAAAATGGATAATGTATGTGTCTTTTAAAGGCATTGAATTTGGACCAACAAAAGAATTCTTCTGTTTTGGTTTTTTGAGACAAGGTTTCTCTGTGTAACAGCCCTGGCTGTCCCAGAACTTGCTTTGTAGAGCAGGCTGGTCTTGAACTCACAGAGATCCACCTGCTTCTGCCTCCTGAGCTGTACCATCACTGCTTGGCTTAAAGAATTCTACTTTTAAGGATGCAGAGGTCATGAGGAAGCAGAAATTTTGAGTCAGGTATAGATTAGAAGAAAGGACATTTGACAGGTAGGATTTTAGTTGGGGAGGTGGTAGAGGAGGAAGGGAGGGAGAAGGGAACTGGGATCGTCATGTAATTCAATCTTGTTTCTAATTCAATATATATATAACAGGGAAAAAAAGTAACTTTCACTCCATGACTGAGGCTGACAAATTAATGCAAATTTAATAGACATATATAGTATGATTATCAAAATTAATAGCAGCAGCTGCCCCACTAATGTTTCTGGGCACTTAAATCCAAGCAGAAATGTATTGGTTGTACCCATAATTAGTATGCCATTATTGCACCAGTAAGTTATCTTGCCTGTCAAGTGGGTAGATTAGCATGCAGGCTCCACAGCTGAGAAGGACTGATAGCATCTCATATCTGTAGCTGAGACTTCTCTGCCTGGCAGTAACCCACCTCTCTAATGTTACTACCAATGCACATTAAAAATACCATGATTTTAAAAAAAAAGAATTCTACTTTTACAACAAGGGCAACTTTAGTTAAAGCCATCAATGTTACAGTGTCACATGACCTTGTTTTTAGACTTTGTGTGCTGATTGTAGGACAGTGTTGGCATGAAAATGCTGCCAAGGCTCATCATATTCTTGCAAGGTCAGTTTTCTCAAGACTTCCCTCTCCTCTAAGAAACTAGCTTATTTAAAAAATATTACTGTTTTGAGGTGCTAATTTATATAGTGGATTATCAGGAACATACAGGCACCATTCCTGCTTGTCATTCATGAGGGGACAGTCTATTCCAAACTAGGTATTTCTCATCAAAAGTGAGTCAAAAACACTAGGCCTGTGGTCACTTTGGTAATGGGAACTTCCATTATTGGTTTATATTGGAATAACTTCGGGTGTGCACTTTATTCTTTTTACTTCTGCATAAAGATATTATATGGTGAACACCCTAATAAAAACATCCCAAATTAATTGGACACGGTGGCTCACACCTTGCACTCGGGAGGCAGAGGCAAGCAGATCTCTGTGGGCTTCAGTGAGAACCTGCCTCAAACAAACAACACACAAATAAACAGAAAACTACCCACCAACAAACAAAAATCCCACATCTGGGCTGATGAGATGCCTCAGCAGGTAAAGGGCACTTGCTGCCAAGCCTGACCACCAGCTGATCCTTAGACCCAAATGGTGGAAGGAGAGAACTGACTCCTGCAGACTACACAGCATTCTCTGCTTGTGGCACATCACATCATATACAGATGTGTACATATATGTACATATACATATACACAGGGGTGGGCACACACACACACACACACACACACACACACACACACACACACACACACACTGAATAAAAAAAACACAATAAAAAAGCTCCAATCCAAAAACTTTTAAAGCATTGACATGATGTAGAAAATTCCACTTCTGACCTCATAGTATGAGTGCCAGTCTAAATGCAGCCATGGGAAAGATATAAAATTCCTTTCAGGTTGTGTGAATAGGGTGTATGTGAAACAAAAATGTCTAGACTGAGCTCCCATCCATGAGACATCACATCACATGTGCACACATGTACTCTGAAATCGGAAAATACCCCAAATCTGAAACACTCTCATTCCAATAAAGGGTACTCGGCTTGTGCAAAGCTCCTGGTCTGAGTTTTGCAGGTGTGTGCAAATGTGGGCGCTGTGGTAGCCTTGCTCATGTCTTTGCCTGCAGAATCTTCCCCATTGTGGTTTCTTTTTTATGTCTTAGATACACACATCTTTTGGGATGGTTGGGCACATTTTACAAAGCTCACATTTGGCCCAGCTGAGAGCTCCACTCTTTGCTCAGCCAAGCATTTTCATGTACATTAGGTTAATACTTACGAAAGAAAGCCGTGGTTTTTGTGCCTCCGGCAGAGGTCCTCTGGGCTGTGCCAATCTCAGTGACTGTTTCCCCCTTTCATAGGATAATGTAATCTTTGAAAGACTTTCAAAAGACTCCAAGTACATGGAGGAGACATTGTGCCACCTGGAATATTTTGCCACAGAAGGTAAGTGAAATTTTGAGATGTTTTGACCTGCAGCTGAGCTTTCACGTGTCTGTGGCTGCTGCATGGGCAGGCAGGCATGCTTTTGGACAGATGTGTGCTTCTCATGTAGTTACCCACTTGCTTCGCAGGTCTGAGTTTTCAGCTGCCTTCCTTTGTCCACTCCCACCTCCTGTAACTAGGAGGAAGCAGGTGGCAGAGTCCAAAGTGAGTTCCTTGTGTTTGACTTTGCTACTTCACAAGTGGCACGGAAACGGAAAGCAGCTAACCCACGTTGTGTAGAATCACAATTGTCCCTTCCCTCGGATACTCTGGTAGGAGTCATTTCCCTGACCTTCTTGGGCTATCACTGGCTTGCCCAGGACTTAAACAGATAATTGTTCCATTGCTCTCTGTGAGCAGGAAAGGAACTCTCTGGAAGCCTTTGGATAACGATGATGTCAGATTTTCCTGCTGGTGAATGTGATGATGGATGCTTAAGTGCTGAGTGCTACTCTCTAAGTGTGGTATGCCTCCATGTCTAGACACTCGACGCGTGTGTGTGTGTGCGCGCACACACACACACACACACACACACACACACACACACACACACACACACACACGGGCATGGCTGCTTGAGAGCCCAGTTCTTCCATGTCATAGCACAATAGGCTTTTTATGGATGCCTTGAAATGTGCTTCCTAACTCTTTTGCTTCCTCCCTGTCAGTGGCACACGTAACATGCAGGCTACACAGCTATACCCCTCTGCAGTGGGAAATCCACTCATGGGATCTAATGTACTCCTAAGTTTTTAGGAAGGACAGTTTATGTTAGTTTATATGAAAATACAAGGATGATATGAGTTTTCTTAATGCTACAACAAGATACTTGGCAAAGGCCATTTAAGAAAGAAGGGGTTTATTTTGGCTCAGTGTTTGAGCTTGCAGTTCATCATGGAGGGGAAGGATGGTGACTAGAGCTTGAGGCAGCCATTCGAATTGCATCCCATGCAGAGGGAGATGAAATCTGGTGCTCACCTCTGTCTCTGTGTTTTATTAGTGTGGGACACAGTGCATACATAGTCCATGGAGTGGCGTCACCCAGAGTTAAAATGGGCATTCCTCCTTGCATCTAGAAACTCTCCACAGACACACTCAGAGGTGTGTTTCCTAGATAACGATACCCTATTGAGTTAGCAATCAGTATTAACCATCACAGTAGGTAATTTTAAATTTTCCCTTTGTAGAGGAGTGAATGTTACATTAGAAGGGCCTGAGAAGCAGATGGCTTTTTTCGTTTTTAAGCACCTTGCCATAAAAAGTGTCATGTGCTGTCCTGTAGGAGGTGATGTGTTCTTCTCCCCACCACTTAACCTGTGCTGTCTTTCAGGCCTGCGGACTCTGTGTGTGGCCTATGCAGATCTTTCTGAGAATGAGTATGAGGAGTGGCTGAAAGTCTATCAAGAGGCCAGCCTCAAACTGAAGGACAGAGCCCAGAGGCTGGAAGAGTGTTATGAAATCATCGAGAAGGTAATTATAGGTGTCAAAGAGTCTGCCTAGTGAAGGATGTCACACTTCCAAGCAAAGTCTTTGGATAAGAATCCATTTGTTGTCTTGGGATGCTGTTGCTTTCTCTAAGTGTCTCCATGGACCTCAGTTTTTCATCATTCCTTTGCTTTGGGATGTTCTCAGGTTAGGCTATCTGAAATGTCATTAATGCCTTGGTCAGGTATTAATGAAACCTTAAATATCTGGTCAAAACTAGTACTGATGGGTTGAATGGATGGTTCATCTGTAAAGGACTTGCCTTGCAAGCATAAGGACCTGAGTTTGATCCCCTGAACCTGTGTTTAAAACAATCAACTTGGGAAGGAAAGTGTTTACTTGAGCTTACAGGCTAGAGTCTATCATGGAGCACTGTGTTCTTGTACAGCTTGGGTTCCCAAACCCTGACTAGGACAGTAAGAGGATGAAAACAATGACAAACACACAGACACATGGACACAGAAAAGCTGAGATTGGGCAGTCTGAACTCTTGGTTGGAGAAGTCACAGCACTTTGGACGTGCAATGTGTTTATTATATAGAGGTGAACTAGGGGGATGGAGTTGGTGCATATAGCTGAACAGAGAGGCGGGGTTATCACATACTGATGATGAGATGGGGTTATAGTGTACAGCTGAACAAGGAGATAGGTTCAGCTAATCTCCATGGGAGCAGCTTCTGTAGGGGAATAGTCTTCAGGATGTATCATCCAGGGGAAGAGAATGTTGTGATAGACATTTTTGTACACACTGTCAACATTTGCACTGGGCCAAGAGTGAAGTGTTGCCATCCCTCTGAGCCTCACCCAGGGAAGGCTTTGTCACTCGCATGGGCTGAAGCATTGGTCCTTGACATGGCTGTGCCCATGTCAAAGAGTAGACATTCAGTCAGGATTTCACTTCCTCCCTACAGTGGAGGGAAGTCAGAGTAGGAACTCAAGGCAGAAACTGAAGCAGAGGCCATGGAAGGGTGCTGCTTACAAGCTTGCTCCCCATGGCTTGCTCAGCTTGCTTTCTTACAAAACTCAGGGTTATCTGCCCAGGAGTAGCACTGCCAACAGTGAAAGCTGGGCTCTCTCCTGCTTCAATCATCAATCAAGAAAATGCACCAGAGACCTGCCTGCCTGTCAGTCTGATGGAGCCATTTTCTCAAATTGAGGCTCTTCTTCCCAGGTGACTCTTAGCCTGTGTCAAGTTGATAAAAACTAAACAGGACACCCAGGCACTTCAGAATGATTGATGGTAGTGTCTTGAGTGGCTCAACATGGTCAATGGTTTGTGACTGCTTCACCCTTGGGTGTCATTCATTGGTAATGACCCTGTGGGGATGTCAGAGTTTCTGCTCTTGAGGATGAACTGTCCTTTAACTGATGATATTTTCTGACCTAGAATTTGCTGTTACTTGGAGCTACAGCCATCGAAGACCGTCTTCAAGCTGGGGTTCCAGAAACCATAGCTACTCTGTTGAAGGCAGAAATTAAAATATGGGTGTTAACGGGAGACAAGCAAGAAACTGCAATCAATATTGGTAATCAATTCTATAAAATTCCAGATGTTATTTTTTTGTTGTAAAAATATGTGTTTTTCTAGTGTGTTGACAATTTATAAATCACTCTTTTGTTTCCAAGATCCACCAAGAATCCAATGAAATGCTCCTATAGGTCTGTTCTGCCTGTTACAAATGTACATGCACACACACACACACATACACACACACACACACACACACACACACACACACACACAAGCACACATGCCTGCACATGAGTCACTATGACCTCCTGAAAAGAACTAAGCACTCTTAGGTAGAAAAGAGTATTTAAGAGTTGACAATATAGATTATTTTTGATGGCTTTCCTCCCCAAGTTTTCTTTGACAGTCTCACTGGGTTTAAATGTTCATTGCTACTTTTTTATAATTGTAGCCAGTGTAAGTGACTTTACTAGTAAGTGGGCCTCACTAGGCGCTTTTCACTTTTGTCTTCCCCACTCTTCTTCACATCCTTGTTGCTGAGTATAACAAGGGTGAAGAAAAAGAACTTCAAGTCAGAATGATGTTGATAATGACACACATTTTGTAGGACTACCGTGTGACCCAACTATACCACTCTTGAGCATATTTTTGAAGGGATGTAAGTCAGTACACTACAAAGACCTGCACATCTATGTTTATGGATGCACTATTGACAATAGCCCAGATACGGACCAGCCTCTGGATGCTCTCCAACAGATAAATGAATAAGTGGAGGCGTTATATGCACAATAGTCATAAACGGTTAAGAAGGAAATGATGTCATTTTGGAAAATGGATGGAATCAGAGAGTCTTAACAAGCCAAATAAGCCAAATAAGCCAGACTCAGAAAGACAAGTGCCACATGTTTCTGGAGCAGGTACAAGCTAATGGGCATAAATCTAGATGAAAACACGCATATGATATGAAAGTTAAAAGGGGACTACAAGGGTGAGGGGGAGTCTGAAGGGAGGGGAAGCAGGGATAATTAAAGAGAGAAGCCAGAACTGCACATGAAAAGTGTGAGAAACCTAGATGTAAATATAAATATGTGTACACACACATGCCATGAAAGCAGAAGGGGACTGTTTGGAGAGGGGAAGGAGACCACTGGAGGGGGAAAAAAGAAAAGTGATGAGGGGCAAAAATGAACAAAAACAATTATTTATGTGTATGAAAATATCAAAAACCACAATTTGCTGCTTACTTTTAAAAGTTATTAAGAAAAATAGATAAAACTAAATCACTTTTCGGGTAGAAAGAAGTTGAAGCTATTATTACTTAAAATAAATCTAGCTCTGCTCATTTCAATTCATCTTAAACCACCTGGCCAAAGCCTTATAGCTTCATGAGACCTGGCATCTTTGAAATAAAATAAATACATTGCTTTGTAAAACTTGTGAACTAGAAATGTAACCAGTGGTAGAAAATGCTTGCTTAGGGCACCCAAATCCCCAGCAATGCCAAAAAAAGAAAAAAAATCCAAGAATTATGTACCTTATTTACTCATGGACATAGGATGTACTCTGTCTTAGTTCACTTTAGAAGAAAAGATGCTAGAAACTCTGAGGTCATGGACTGGCCCTCCTCACAATAGGTTCCTCAGACTTCCACTCACTCCAATTGCGGCCCTTTCTTCATACCCTTCCCTTTGGAATCAGCTGTCCCCCAGACAACCTCAGCTGCAGACAGCACCTTCCCATGGAGGTGATTTTTATTTAAAAATTAGGCAAATTCTATCCAACCGTTTTTTAAAATCTGAGATAATTATTAAGATATGCACTGTAGGCTGATGTTAGACTCACAGGAGAACAGGAACAGTTTTCCCTGAGTCTCTGAGACATCCAAGGTGGACTCTGTGTAGATCCGTGCTACTGTCACCCAAGTGTATGATTTTGGACAACAGTGTGATGATATTTCTTTACAAACCCATTGCTATCACTAGAAAGTAAACCTTCAAGCCTATAGCTCTTTTTATTTATTTATTTATTAGTTCTAGTTAGGGAACAAGCTTGTTTCACATGTAAGTCCCTTCTCCCTCTCCCTCCCCTCACCCCCATCCCTCCTCCCCCACCCCCAGCCTACCCCCACCCCATCCACCCACCACTCCCCAGGCAGGGTAGGGCCCTCAATGGGGGCTCTGCAAAGTCCACCAAATCTTCCTGTGCTGGTCCTGGGCCCTTCCCCATGTGTCCAGGGCCAGAGTGTATCCCTTCACATGGGATGGGCTCTCAAAGTCCCTTCTTGCACCAGGGAAAAATACTAATCCACCACCAGAGGCTCCCTGGAGTGCAGAGGCCTCCTTATTGACATCCATGTTCAGGGGTCTGGTTCAGTCTTGTACTGGCCTCACCGACAGCATCTGGGGTCGATGTGCTCTCCCTTGTTCAGGCCAATTGTTCCTGTGGGTTTCTCCAGCCTGGTACAGACCCCTTTGCTCTTCATTCCTCCCTCTCTTCAACTAAATTCCCGATTTCAGCTCAGTGCGTATCTGTGGATGTCTGTCTCTGCTTCCATCAGCCACTGGATGAGGGCTCTAGGATGGCATAAAGAGAAGTCATCAATCTCATTTTAGGGGAAGGGCTTTTAGGTTATCCTCTCCACCACTGCCTGGATTGTCAGATCGTGTCATCCTTGTGGGTCTCTGGAGATCTCCCTGGTTCCAGATCTCTTCTCGGACCTATAGTGGCTCCCTCTGATATGGTATCTCTCATCCTGCTCTCTCTCCTCTATTCTTCCCCCAACTCAATATTTCTGCCCCTCCCTTTCCTCTCCTCTACTCCTCTTCTCTTGCTCTAATTGTAGCAGCTCCTTCCCCCCTCCCCTCATGCTCCCAATTAGTTCAGGAGTTCATGCCACTTCCATTCCTGGGGACTATTTATCCCTTAGAGTCCTTCATGTTTCCTAGTTTCTTTGGTGAAGAGGAATATAGGCTGGTAATCCTTTGCTCTATGTCTAAAATTCATATATGAGTAAGTACATACCATGTTTGTCTTTTTGTGACTGGGTTACCTCACTCAGGATGGTTTCTTCTAGTTCCATCCATTTGCCTGCGAATTTCAAGATTCCATTGCTTTTTTCTGCTGAGTATAAATGTACCACATTTTCTCAATCCATTCTTCAGTTGAGGGGCATCTAGGTTGCTTCCAGGTTCTGGCTATTACAAACAATGCTGCTATGAACATGGTTGAACATATGTCCTTGTTGTATGGACGTGCATTCCTATAGCTCTTTAATGTGCCAGTAACAGTTTCAAATGAAGGGGACACATTTGTTTTTTCAGTAATGTTTTTTTCCTTATACATGTGTAGACTTGTCCTTCATGTAATATTTTTCTCTGTAAGTTTGGTTTTAAACAGGGTTTTCCTTGATGCAACTTATAAGCCCTAATCACAAGGAGTATAACAAGTTGACTGCTGCTCTGGGATGGATGCCTTGTGCCTTTTAGAGTGATAAGAAAACTGTGGTTAACCTTCAAGTGAAAATGCTACTAGGGTCATAACCTTCCTCATTTTCCCATTCCTCAGTGAAATAAATCATAACATGTGAAATTGTAAACTTGAAGCAAGTATGTGACAATCTTAAAGAAAGGGTAGATAGTACTCCTAACATGAGAAGGAGCCTGGACTCTACCTCAGAAAACCTGGATGTCCATGCTCCCAGGTGCTGAACTCCACTGGGAAAAGGGCACTGGACTAATGGGCAGGAGGCAGAGTTCAGCATGGATGTGTCCTTGGTACTCCATGGTTCTCTTTCATCCCTGGAAAATCCAATGGTATCATCCAGTCATATCAGGGGAACATCACTATTTCTCTTGTTAAAACTACCAGGTGTTTTTAAAACTAAAAGAAATGGAATTGTTTAAAACCCCAAAGACAGATGGACAAAGATGGGATTTAACACAAAAGAGTTTTGTACAAAGCTGCAGATCCATCTTTTATTTTTTTAGCTTATATATATATATATTTATATATTTATATTTATATAAAAAGAGCAATAATGGCAATATGTTATGCATCAATAGCAGCAACAGCTTTTCCAGGTTCTGTAGTCCTTTGAACAAAATTGTAGAGACATCCAGCACACTCCATTTTTAAAAAAACAAAAAACAAACAAAAACAAACAAACAAACAAACAACAAAAAAGTAAAAAACAAAATCCCAGAAGACAGCACAGTTCTGTTACTCTTGTGGTACTTGGGACAATTTTTTTTTTTTAATTAGTTTCTCAGTCATCATCTGGGAGGAAACCATTCTGAGCAACATCATTAAAAACAGCTCTGATAAAGCATGGTCACTACTATGTATCATAAAGCAGGTCCACATATGAGTGAGTACATATCATGTTTGTCTTTTTGTGATTGGGTTACCTCGCTCAGAATGGTTTCTTCAAGTTCCATCCATTTTCCTGCAAATTTCAAGATTCCATTGTTTTTTTCTGCTGAGTAGTACTCCATTGTGTAAATGTACCACAATTTCTCTATCCATTCTTCGGTTGAGGGGCATCTAGGCTGCTTCCAGTTTCTGGCTATTACAAATAATGCTGCTATGAACATGGTTGAACAGATGTCCTTGTTATATGAATGTGCTTCTTTTGGGTATATGCCTAGGAGTGGAATTGCTGGATCTTGTGGTAGACTGATTCCCATTTTCTTGAGGAGTCACCATACTGATTTCCACATTGGCTGTACAAGTTGACACTCCCACCAGTAGTGGAGGAGTGTTCCTCTTTCTCCACTCCAGCATAAACTGTCATTGGTATTTTCGATTTTAGCCATTCTGACAGGAGTAAGATGGTGTCTCAGAGTTGTTTTGATTTGCATTTCCCTGATGACTAAGGATGTTGAACACTTTCTCATGTGTCTTTCAGCCATTTTAGATTCCTCTATTGAGAATTGTCTATTTAGTTCTGTACCCCACTTTTTAATTGGGTTGTTTGGTGTTTGGGGGACTAGCTTCTTGAGTTTTGTATAATTTGGAGATCAGCCCTCTGTCAGATGTGGGGTTGGTGAATATCTTTTCCCAGTCTGTGGACTGCCGTTTTGTCTTGCTGACTGTCTCCTTTGCCTTACAGAAGCTTCTCAGTTTCAGGAGGTCCCATTTATTAATTGTTGACCTCAGTGTCTGTGCTACTGGTGTAATGTTCAGGAAGCAGTCTCCTGTACCGATTGATTCAAGGGTATTTCCCACATTGTCTTCTAATAGGTTCAGTGTAGCTGGATTTATGTTGAGATCTTTGATCCATTTTGACTTAAGTTTTGTGCAAGGCAATAGGCTTGGGTCTAACTGCAGTCTTCTACATGTCTGCAACCAGTTATGCCAGCACCTTTTGTTGAAGATGTTCTCTTTGTTCCATCGTATAAATTTGGATTGTTTGTCAAAAATCAGGTGTTCATAGGTGTGTGGGGTAATATCAGGGTTTTCAATTCTATTCCATTGGTCTACCTGTCTATTTGTGTGCCATTGCAGACCCAGCTTAACTGCAGTGGTGGGTAGCTCGGGGTGGCTCTGAGAGTGGGTCCCTGGATCTCATTTAGCATTTCACAAATGCTTTCTTCCCTCTTGTATGTCCTTAGATTAGCTCCAGAAGGAAGACCTATATTTGATTTTCACTTATAAAAGGGGGATATTTTGACTAATTGTTTCCTGTATGTTGGCTAACTCTTCATCTCTTGGGACTTCTCACAACTCCAGGCAGCCCAACTGTTAGAAATTTACTGTCACTAATGTGGACGGATTTACTAGAAGTATTTTATTTGAACAACAGCTGCCGAAGCAAGCTGTAATTTTTAAACCCTGGATTTCAGCTTCATTTTTATAGTTTGTAATTGAAGCAAAACACTATTTGACAACTGTCGGTACACAAAGGCATTATGGGGAAACCCCTATGTACTTTCTCTCCAGCATGGCGGGAGGAGGGCAATAAATAAATAAGCGACACTTGCATGAATTTAAAGAGAAAGCTAGAGGCTCCTGAGGAGAAGCAGATTAAGCTGTTTTGTTTCATTTGGAAAATGAAGTTGGATTTTGCTCAGAAAATTATCGTAGACCACCTGCCCTCAACAGATCTGTGATGTATAACTCTGTGAACTGGGAGCACTGACCCAAGTTTGCTGCCCTTGATTTTTAATGGTTTTAAATGCAATGAAATCAACTCTTGGAGAAGAGCCAGGCAAAGAAGTCAGCCTACACTTGTAAATTGAGGTCTAGCTCTTTAATCTCACAATCTGTAAAACGACCAGCCATCAGGGACCAAGAGTGACAGAGTAACACCTCTGTGGTGGGTGACTTCTCACCATGGTTGACATTAACAGCACACTTCAAAGGCATTTACTCTTCTCACTACCAGAGTATGATCAACTGTCAGAGAAATCATAGTCTGTGGCTCTTAAAGCAGGACGTGATTTTAAAAACAATAAAATGACATTTTACCCTAAAGAAAAAAAATTACCAACCTGAAGCTCTCAGCTGTCCCACCTAGTGTTCTCCTTTGGAGAGGAAGTGGAGAGAATAAGCTTGCATTCCCAAACACATCTAAATCTAGATTTTTATGAAGATATGTTTGAAAGAATGGAAAGAATTTATCCTTCCTGACTGTACATTCTGGTATAACAGCAACACCAGACAACTGCCACCATGATTCAACATGGTGCCAACCCACAAAAGTGTGTTGGAGGTTCTTGTTTTTTCCCAGAACATCTGGTCAATGAATGCCTGCCTGTGGATGGATGAAAACCACTATATGAGACGGTCTCATAGGCTACTCAAAAAGGAACCAGAAGGTTCAGGCAAAGGCCCGTCATCCAGAGAGCCAAGGAATAGAGGGTCTGTCACAGAACCTGGTTCCTGGGTACCTTTCCCTCAGATTCTTAGACTCCCTGAAGAACCCTCATCATTGAAGTGTGTGCTGAGCTGGCCTTACCTTGTGAACTTCCAGTGCATCAACCTCGTCTATTCTATGAACTGTCTTATTTTTTCTTTATTTCTGCTTGTTTATTTATTTATTTAATTTAGCAACAATTTAATTCTTCTCCTTTGTCTGTTCTTTTGCCACTCATTTCTTTTTCCTACCTGGAAGTGGACCTCACATGCCATGGCGTTTGAGACCCAGGCTGAGTTACTTCTCTTTATACTTCAGTTTGACCTTTAAAGCAAGCAATGGTCACCTCCTGGTATAAAGGAGTTACATTTACTGGGAACCACCTCACTGTAGAGTGCTGGCAACTGCTCTAGCCTCACATTGTAAAGAAATGCAAGTCTTGATATTTTCTTTTTGATCAATAACCACTGAGGTTGGAACCTCTGCCATTCAAATAACTGGTGTGGCCTAATTCAGCTGGGAATAAGGGTTTCTTCCCTCTGAAGGAGCCGGCCATGCATAGTCAATAGCAGTGTGAACAGGCACCACAGCAGATCGTTTCATGAACAGTAAGCTTCTAATAACCACTTTAATGTTAACTGAATTAATGAGTTTTTTATTATTTAAAATAAATTTATAAGACCCTAAGTGTTTAAAAGCCATAGTTGGTAGCTGGTAAAATTCAGGGACATTGAGAGACTGGCTCACATAGCCAACTTAGAAATAATTTGAAATGAAAATTATTTTCATCTTCAAGACTTTAAAATGGAATGAATACACAGTAGCACTTTGGGGTCTCATTAATCCCACAGACATAAGAAAATAACAAAGACTGAAAACTTGGCATTCACTGTAAAATTGTTTGGTAGATCATTATCCCATAGCTTTAAAGAAGTGACAACTATGGGATTTGAAAAAGTCTCCTCTGAAATCCCGCTTTAAACTATAATGCCAAAAATTTTAAAATGTAATTTTTATTAATACTTTCTTCCAGCCCTATCAACTTCCTCTCCCTCCCTCCCTCTACTCTAAGTCCAGCCCCCTGAAACCTCCCATCCCCTCTTCTCTCTTCCCTCAATTCCCTCCTTCTTTCTCTTCAGAAGAGGGCAGGCCTTGCCCCTTTCTAAAAGGAGATCGAGAAGTGGATGGGGATGTATAGAGGGAGTAGGGGGAAATGGGAGGAGAGAAGAGAGGGAAAACTGTGGTCAGTATGTAAAATAAATGAGAAAATGTTAATAAAATTAAATGAAATTTAAAAAAGAAGAAGAAAGAAAAGGCCAGGCTTCCCATGTATATCAACCAGCCACGGTATATCAAGTTACAGTAAGAGTGGACACCCTCTCCTATTAAGACTGGTTGAAGCAACCCAGTAGGAGGAAAGGGTCCCAAAAGCAGGTAATAAATAGTCAGAGCCCTACTCCCACTGTTAGGAAACCCACAAGAAGACCAAACTATACAAGTGTAACATATGTGCAGAGGGCCTAGTGGGGAATAGCCTTGAACACACTGTCACAGGAGACAACTGAACAGAACACTGATAGAGCAGGCAATAACATCGACAATTAGTAAACGGGACCTCATTAAACTGAAAGTCTTCTGTAATATAAAGGATACCATCGTATGGGAAAATGGAAGAATGGGAAAATATTTTTTTTAAACCAACATCCAATAGAGGACTAACATTCAAAATATATAAAGAACTCAAGAAACTAGATATCAAAAACCAAATAATCCAATTTAATAAATGGGGTACAGATCTAAACAGAGAATTCTCAATAGAGGAAACTCAAATGACTGACAAACACTTAAAGAAATGTTCAACATCCTTAGCCATCAGGGAAATACAAATCAAAACTACTTTGACATTCCATCTTATATGTGTCAGAATGGCTAAGATCAGTAACACAAATGACAGTTCATGCTGGCAAGGATGTGGAGAAGGGGAACAGTTCTCCTTTGCTGGAGGGTGTGTAAACTTGTACAGCCACTTTGGAAATCAATAAGGCAGTTTCTCAGACAACTGGGTAACCAACCTACTTCAAGACCCAGCTGTAACATTCCTGGGCATATACCCAAAGGATGCAAGGACATTTGCTCAACTATGTTCATAGCAGCTTTATTCATAATAGCCAGAATGTGGAAGTAACCTATAATGCCAGAGTTTTAAGATTAATTTTTTTCCAGTTCCCTCCACAGCTAGTTAACTCTGTAGGATCTGGCCCCCAGGGGCAAGATGGTCAATTTATCCTCATAAACCACTGTTGCTCACAAGACATAAATATCCCAGAACTTAATTTGACTAAGTTAATTTCTAAGGTATTGTAGAAAAATATACTTAAAATAAATTAGACAGTTGGCAGAATAGCTAGTAGAGAATTAGAGTGGGAGGTTCTACATTCAAACCCAAGTGTAATGAGAGGTTCTCTGTCCCAGCAGGGTCCCACCGCCCTCGAGCCCCAAATAAACAAACAGACCCTAGATTAATTGTGAAACTGTTGGCCTATGACTAGGGCTTCTTTTTGGCTAGCTCTGCCTTAATTATTAACCCATTTCTATTAGTCTAAGTATTTCCACATGGTCTTATCTTACAGGAGAAGGGTCTGGTGCATCCTACCTTCCCAGTTTCACATGGTGTCTTCTGTCTGCCTGCATTTCTCGAAACTCTCCTCATCTCCTAGTCCTGCCTAATCTCCATGCTCTATTGGCCACAGTGTTTTATTCATAAACCAATAAGAGAAACATATACACAGAAGGACTTCCCCCATCACCCAAGTATCATAAAAATAAGTTTGAGTGCTGGCGAAATGGCCCAGTGGGTAAAGGTGCTTGTTGCCAAGCCTGATGACACAAGTTTGATCCCTGGAACTCAGATGATCCCTAGAATTGACATGGGGGAAGGAGAGAACTGACTTCTGGGAGTTATCCTTTAATGCCCACAAGTGTGTGCTCATGCGCCCGCACACACACACACAACACACACACACACGCACACACACACACACACACACACACGATGTGTGTTAAAAAGTTTTAATTGATTTTTAGCTCTAAAATTACTATGGGTAGAAACAGATGTAGATAAACAATTGCTAAAGAAACCAACAATCCCAAATGTAATAGATGTCACCAAATCTACAAATGAGCTCTTCTGATATGTCCCACTAAGAAAATGCTGCCAATCAAAACATGAATATCCAAAGCCCTAAGCACCTTGATGTCAAGTTGTTATAGTGTAAACAGTGAGACAGCTCCATGTCCTACATTCTCCACCTCCAATTTCACAAGGCAGGTTTTGAGAGAGCTCTGGAATCTCTTTAAATAGGCCCCGATCAGAAGTCAAGAGCCTGAGACCTGGCATACCTTAAGCAACCTTAATTCTAAACTTTAAAATCTTAAGTGCTCCCAAATCCCAAACTGATCAGTTTCAGGTTTTGAAGCATTTGGATTTTAGACTTTTCAATTAGAAATGTTCAACCAATAATATTTATGAAAACATTTTGAAATTAAGGCATGCTTTGTATACACATACTTAAAAAAGCTACAAAATATGAAATATGTCTAGTCTCAAGCACTTGGGATATGATGCTCACTCTACACTAGTTTGATCTTTAACAACGTTACCTTAAGAAAGGCACCTTACCAAATATTTCTTTTAAACAAATGACAATCCTAAGAGAAGGTTAGGGTGCACATTCCAAAATGCACAAGTGAAAATATTTATTGTTTATGAAAAAACAAAAGCAAATCCTCAGATTTTCTTGGTTTTATTTTCTGTCTGTGTTCCAGTTCTTGTTTGTGTCTGTCAGGGGTAGTAGTTTTTTTCTAAGAATCATGACCAGGTAGTTAGCTAGGTTTCTTGTACCAGGCACGATTTCCCTCCTATCAGGTAGACCTTAAGTCCAATTAGACAGCTGTTGGTTACTGCAGAGATATGATGCCACTATTACACCTTTAAGGATATTTTGCCATTCTGGTCATTGTTACAGTTCATTGGCTCCACAGATAAATAGGACTATTGATTGTTTCCACTACATGGGAGCTTACATAGTATTTTCTGATACTAGGAAAGCTAGACTGCAGGAAAGAGGCTTTCAGGTTAGATCCAGCTTGCTTATTCTGAGTCTTGTGTTGGAAATGTATGGTTTTCAGCAATAGGAACTTAGTTGCTTTCAACCTCTGAGAGGCAACCAAGGGCAATGGCAATAGCCTATATTGTTTTGGGAGTCATTTGGCCCAGTCTGTCCAATAACTCAAATGAGTTTTCTCATGCATGGTACTTGAGTTTTTGCTAGATAGTCTGACTCTTGTGGAGGAGTATTACTAGTCTAATAGGCATAATTTCATTTTAATATACATCATATGCTTTGATGATTTCATATAAATTAATTTTAGATAAATAAAAATTATACAATTCTTTGAAACTTTGTCAAACATACTTAGTGAGAGATAGTTTGATTTAAAAAATTGAAATTGTTGATTCTAATTGGAAATATTTTGTTTTAAGCCTTTGTGTTAACTTAAATTTAGGTTCCCTTCTTTAAATGGAGATTGTGTTACTCTTTTGGCAGGAGAGTGGCTCCCATGGTATACTTGGCATTCCTTGAAACTTTTGAGAATTGCCAGGTTTCAAAAGAAAAAGGTGAACTTGCTTGAGATTGATTTCATTCATCTCCTCTGTAATCTGCTGTTATTTTAGACAAACCAAGGTTTATCTTAATGTTATACAAGAATAGCCAGAATAAAGAAAAAAAATCCACAGAAAATTGGCAAGTACTTATTTTAGCCATTAGTTGTAAAGACCTTATCAGCTTTTTCTCTTCAAGCTATTTGCATGGTCAAATTGAGTTTAGGCTTATGTCCTTAGTCCTCTAGTCAATAGTGACAAGGTAGACGTAAGGGAGGAGGTTGTAAGATGGATCTCTGCATAGGCATGTAACCTTGGCTACAAGTGGGGTGGAGACAGGAGGATGGCTGGGGCTTATTGGCTTCTAGCCTGACTCAGAAAACATGAGCTCTTTGTTTAGGGGAAGACCCTGTCTCAATGAAATGGGGATAGTGTGGTAAAGGAGGACCCCAGAAACCCTTTTCTGACTTTTGCTCAAGTGCACAGGTTGACTACTTCACATACATGTGTGTATACACTCACACATACACAAATAAAAAATGAGTAAGTCTTCAAAAAAGAAGCGAGGTTGTCTCAGTCATTGAATCAGGGATTCTCAGGAAGAATGACATTCACATGCTGTCCCTTCTCCCTTTCAGGGTATTCCTGTCGGCTGGTGTCACAGAATATGGCCCTCATCCTATTGAAGGAGGATTCTTTAGATGTAAGTTGCTTCTCAAATGTTGCATCTGATAGAGCTGTAGTAAGTTATTTACCAGGGTTATTAATCAGTTCAATTTTGTTAAAGGCCATTGTAAAACTATTCTATTTAGTATGTCTTTATGAATGGATGCCATAAAGCCTCATCTCTAAACATCAAAATGTTGTAGGCTTAGAATATTATCTCCTGGTATTCTTGTATTCACATAGGACAAAACATTGAAAGAGGGTCAATTTTGCTCTTGTTTGACTTTGTTAGCTATGAAGTTTTACATGGAGTAATGGCATCTATTATGATTTGCATGAAATGGTAATGGCTGACTCAGTGGAGGTTCCTAGGGGTGTTCCTCTGGGTAGCTGCCTCCCAATATAGCTAATAGTCAAGTTCTGGTAGTTGCTTAGTTTTATACAGCAATAGGATACAGGTGCACTTAATTCCCTAACACGAGACTCCATGGAAAATGGAACATTATGGGTGCCAGAGTATTTTTATAGGTACATATATTCCTGGCTGTGTTGACTACTTTTATGTCAACTTTACATAAGCTAACATCACTGGAGAAAAGGGAACCTCAACTAAGAAAATGACTCCATAAGAGTGAATTCCATAATAAAGCCTGTAGGACATTTTCTTAGTTAGTGATTGATGGGGTGGAAGCTGATTTTTGTTGTCTCATCCCTGGGCTCATAGTCCTGAGTTCTATAAGAAAGCGGGCTGAGCTGGCCCCAAGGGGGAAGCCAGTAAAGCAGCACTCCTCCATGGCCTCTGCATCAGCTCCTGCCTCTAGGTTCCTACCCTGTTTGAGTTCTGTCCTGACTTCCTTTGCTAATGAGCAGTGCTATGGAAGCATAAGCCAAATAAACCCTTTCTTTCCCAACTTGCTTTTGGTCATGATCTTTCATCACAGCAATAGTAACGCTAAGACAGATTAGTACCAGCATAATAGATTATTGCTGTAATGGACTTGATGGTGTTTGGGAGAGGATTGTGGAAGGACTTTGGAACTTTGGAACTGGGTGTTGACCAGCTCAGTGGGATGTTCAGAAGGAGCTTAGAAGACAAGAATGTTGAAAGTAACACAGATGGTAAAGGCCTGACTTCATAAGAAGTTTCAAAGGGAAGAAAAGACTCTGCTGGGCCATTTGTGTGAAGGATCTATGGTGTCCAGTCAGTTGGAGCTGAAGAATCAGCTATGATTAATAAGAGACTAAAACCACTAAAGAGAAACGTTTGTTTTGCTGGGACAATGGATGTTGGCCAGAAGGGCTAGAGAATCTATGATTAAGAAGATACCAGCATCAATGAGGTGAAATCTTCTGGGAAGTGCTTCCTTAGAGACAGCCTATGCAAGCTGTGTTTAGAGATAGCCAAAGTTGCACATTGTGCTGGCAGCCACTTGATAGTGTAAGAGTCACTCAGGTGGTACTGGTTTTGAAGGCATGAGGGGTCCTGAAAAGCAGTCAAGCCTCACCACTGTGAGAAGCCAGGATAGGCCATTAGAGAAGGTGGGCCTCAGTAGCAGATGAGGACCCAGAATTGAAGGGGTCATGGAGAAATGTTGAGGCTTGGCACCATTAGGAGAGCCTATGAGAGGGTATTGGTGAAAGAAAGTACAGGCTGGTTGCGGCAGAAGGCCCCAGCATTTTAGAGATGCCAGTACCATGGGATGACCACCCAGAACAGTAGCAGCAGTGGTGTGGAGTCTGCCAAAGCCTGGAGGACGAGCTGTGTTTGCTGCAGAGGGCAGAGCTGGAGAGGTGACTCAAATCCCTTGGAATGCAGAAGATCATGAGTGAATCCCAAATAATTGGACATTGAGTTATTTACACTTTTGGAGTTTGGTTTTGCTTTGTACAGATTGTGACTGTGCCCTGGTTCTTCCCTCTCCAAGTAAGAAAGTATTAAATCTAATTTTGGGTTTTTTTTAGGAGTCCACAGTTTGAACCTTTAAAAGGAATTTTGTATTTTGTTTTGTTTTGTTTTTTATTTTATTAGTTCAAATTAGGAACAAGCTTGCTTCAGATGTCCATCCCTTCTCCCTCTCCCTCCCCTCCCCTGCAACATCCCACCTGCCCCTACCCATCCCCCCTCCACTCCCCAGGCAGGGTAAGGTCCTCAAAAGGGGCTCCCCAAAGTCTACCACATCATCCTGGGCCAGGCCTAGGCCCTTGCCCATGTGTCCAGGCCAAGAGAGCATCCCTTCACAAGGGATGGGCTCTCAAAATCCCTTCTTTTTTTTTTTTTTAAGACCTTACGTATTTAATACAGTGCGTTACCTCTGTACAAATGGAAAAAAATTAAGTTCAACATTTCTAGACCAATATGGCTGTTAATTTTTGTACAATGCCAAGTCAACATGGTAAACTGGGATACTTTTTTCCAAAGTTGACAGCACAATTAAAGTTTCCAAAAATTCAAATTATATATATATATATATATATATATATATATATATATATATATATATATATAGAGAGAGAGAGAGAGAGAGAGAGACCAATAATGGCAGTATGTTATGCATCAATAGCAGCAACAGCTTTTCCAGGTTCTGCAGTCATTTGAACAAAATTGTAGAGACACCCAGCACTCTCCATTAAAAAAAAAAAAACATAAAAACCAAATCCCAGAAAAACGGCACAGTTCTGTTACCCTTGTGATGTATTTTTAAAGAGACTGGATATTTTTAAAGGGACTGAACTTTTAATGTGTTTCAATTTGTTAAGAATGTGGGGCTTTTAAAGTTACTTATTTTTTTTTTTAATGTGAGACCTTGGAGATGAATAAGAAAGGAAAGGTTGTGACTTAATAGTGATATCTTTGTGTGTCAAGTTGTGCTGGCTAGTTTTATGACAGTGTGACACAAACTAGAGTCACTGGGGCAGAGGGAAACTCAAGTGTGAAAATACCTCCATAAGGCTGGGCTCTAGCCAAGCCTGTAGGACATTTTCTTAACTAGTGATTGATGGGGAGGGCCAGCCCACTGTGGCTGGTGCCTTCCCTGGGCTGGTGGTCCTGGGTTCTATAAGAAAGCAGGCCATGAGGAGCAAGCCAGTAAGCAGCACCCCTCCATGTCCTCTGCATCAGCTCCTGCCTGCAGGTTCCTGCCCTGCTGGAGTTCCTGTCCTGACTTCCTTTGATAATGAGCAGTGGTGTGGAAGTGTAAGCCAAATCCTTTCTTCCCATGCTTGTTTTGGTCATGTTTCATTACAACAATAGAAACCCTAACAACGGCCCTGGCTTAAAGCCCCCCTGAGAAGGCAGCAATGGGGGTTGACTCAAGGGTTACCAGGGGCTTTGTAAAGTTGTTTAATAAGAGAATATTAGTTGAATATGAGATTCCATTTGCCCAGGTTTCTGGCAGGTTATGTTGGTACCCATGGTGCCCTTTACAGGTGGTGTATTTAATGCCAGTTCTGGGAGCAATGCCTGGGATGGTTACACTTTAAAGAGAGAAGAGATAGTGTGGAGTTTCTGTTGGTGAAAACTTGGGAGACGCCTACTCTGTGAAGACCAGTTCTCTGTACTCCTTCAGGGTCTCGTGGGTCAGCAGCTGAGCCCAGGCTCAGTGTAGAGTCCAGTGCATCATTTGCAAGATGCCAGCCTTGCACTGAGTGATTCAGGGTGCTTCTCTGCGAGGCTTGTTCTTGTCTGAGTAAACTTCAGTCACTCTATACCTGAGACAATCACCTTGTAAAGAGAAAAGGTCCATTCAGCTCACTGTTTGGGAGCAATGGTGGTTTGGCCCTTATGATTGGATTTCCCATTTCTTTGGGCTGTGTCAAGGCAGCACATTAGTGGGACTGTGTGGTGGAGTACCATCACTCACCCTAGGGCCAGAAGGTCAGAAGAGACAAAGAATGAAGCCAGAGGCCCATAATCCCCATCAGGGTATGCTTCCAATGACTCAGAGACGTTTCATTAGGTTCTGCCTCTTCGAGGTTCCATCACTTGTCAGTTACACCACATGGGGAACCAAGCCATTAGCACATGGGTCTTTGTGGAGTTTTCAGTGCCTGAACTATGTAAGAAGCCCAGGATCCCAGGTCGTGCCACATCTCTCAAACCCACTTCTTATGTTCTCTAGAGCACCAAGGGAACCTTTCTTGGACACACTGTCCTGATGTTCCCAGCACTTCCTAGTGCATGTGTGTCTATTCTGCTTTTCATGACTGGAAATATGCTGTGTGTGTGCACACATGCACACATGTTCACACTGGGCAGTAAACCATAACCATTTTGATACTGACTGTACAGCTTGATGACAATAAGAACATTCACATTGCTGTGTAACCATCACCACTATCCATTTCCAGAGCACCTTTCTTCATTCTAGACTACAATTCTGTGCCCATTAAACAACAACTTCAAGACTGAGAGGATGGTTTGGTGAGAAAGGGAGCTCGGTGTGCAAGCATGAGGACCCGAGGGCAGTGAATTTTCACCTCTCAAGTTAAAAGCTGCACATGCTCCGCGTGTACCTTCAACCCCAGCTGGGTCTGGGGAGCAGACACAGGAGGATTACTGGGACTTGCTAACCACCAGCCTAGCTTCACATTCAGTGTGAGAGCCTTTCTCAAGAGAATAAAGCAGAGAATAAGAACAGAACACCTGACATCTTCCTCTGGCTTCCATGGGTATATGGACACACATATCTATACACATAGGTTCCCATACATTATAGACATCTACACACACACACACACACACACACACACACACACACACACACACACACGACATTGTCCCATTCTTATCTTGTCTGCAGGTGATAGGAATCACTATTCTACCAGTATATCTAGGAATTTGATTTCTTTACATTATTTGACCACTTCTTGGAGAATTCTAATCTCCAACCAAACTTATTCACTTGGTCTTAGCATACATTGTTCATACCTCACACCAGGAACTTAAATTTAAGAACAGCATGAAATGAAATGATTGGAAGAGCCACATATCTTCAATAGAGCTAGTGTTTTGAAACATGAAAATGCTTCCTGCCTCTCTGCTTCTCCTCTCTCCTCTCCTCTCCTTGCCTTTCCTTGAGAGAATCTCACTATGTAGTCAAGACAGGATAGGAGGGGTCTGGAGAGGGGTCTCAATGGTTAAGAGCACTAGCTTCTCTTCCAGAGGACCCAGGTTCAATTCCTAAAACCCACAATGAGGCTCACAACTGTGTGTAACTCTAGGCCCCAAGGGATGGGTCCAACACACTTTCATGGCCTCCAGGGGTGCTGCATGTGTGTGATGTACAGACATCCATTCAGGCAGGCTCATACACACCAAATAAACATATATAAATCTTTAAAAACAGAGGGCTGGCTAGGGACTTGCTACTTAACTAAGGTTGGCTTGGCACCCATGATCTTCATTGCCTCGGCCTCCTGAGTGCTGGGCTTTCACGGCCATATCTCTGCTGACCATCAAAATCATTGCTAACCAGGTGCGGTAAATAATTACTGGAAACTGACTAGGTTTCAGGAAGAACTATCAATTGTAAGTAATCTGGATTTCAGTAGCTTCATGTGGCTGCAGGCTCCCCGAGTAAGAGGCACAGTACAGGTAATTCAGAATCCTTCAGTGAGGGGATCCAGCCAGGTGCCAAATGCACTCATCTAGTTTGTAAAGTTTTATTGGGAAACAGCTGTGCATACTTGTCCGTGTCCTGTCAGGGACAGTTACAATGCTGCCAGGGCAGAGGCCAGTGGGTGGCAATGCAGGCCACAAGCAGCAAATGCTGTAAGTCACCATCCCATTCTTTTCAGAGTTCACTGGCCTGGCCCTGCCTAGCAAGTAGAAAGGCCCTCAATTGCAGGCACATGGCCCAATTATCCCTCTAGTCTAAAGCAGCGATTTTAAGAGTTCAAATGAATTCTTGGGAAAATTGGATCTGTGCTAATTTGGGGAAATGTAAAGCTATGGCTATAAGGAAATGTAGGGAACCCCTTCTACTGAAGGAAGTCAGAAATTATATAGGAAAAATGTGGGTGGGACATGTGAAATCATATTTGAAGAGTAGAAAGTGAAAGCGGATGTGCAGCTGTAGAGATGTGCATCTATAGAAATGTGCAGCTGTGGAGATGTGCAGCTGTGGAGATGTGCAGCTGTAGAGATGTGCAGCTGTGGAGATGTGCATCTATAGAAATGTGCAGCTGTAGAGATGTGCAGCTGTAGAGATGTGCAGCTGTAGAGATGTGCAGCTGTAGAGATGTGCAGCTGTGGAGATGTGCAGCTGTGGAGATGTGCAGCTGTAGAGATGCAGCTGTGGAGATGTGCAGCTGTGGAGATGTGCAGCTGTGGAGATGTGCATCTATAGAAATGTGCAGCTGTAGAGACGTGCAGCTGTAGAAATGTGCATCTATAGAAATGTGCAGCTGCAGAGAGAGATGTGCAGCTGTAGAGAGAGATGCGCAGCTGTAGAGATGTGCAGCTATAGAGATGTGCAGCTGTGGAGATGTGCAGCTGTGGAGATGTGCAGCTGTAGAGATGTGCAGCTGTGGAGATGTGCAGCTGTAGAGATGTGCAGCTGTGGAGATGTGCAGCTGTAGAGATGTGCAGCTGTAGAGATGTGCAGCTGTGGAGATGTGCAGCTGTGGAGATGTGCAGCTGTGGAGATGTGCAGCTGTAGAGATGTGCAGCTGTAGAGATGTGCAGCTGTGGAGATGTGCAGCTGTAGAGATGCAGCTGTGGTGATGTGCAGCTGTGGAGATGTGCAGCTGTGGAGATGTGCAGCTGTGGAGATGTGCACCTGTAGAGATGCGCAACTGTAGAGAGAGAGAGAGATGTGGGGCCACACTCAGTGTTTCCTGCAAGGAGAACACCACAAGCCCTGGGATGCTTATAGTACCATTTTTATAGATCACCCAAAGAACAGAGCATTCCAAATCTACATGGTTACCCATGGAACAGGGAAAACCTCACCACCTTCTGAGATGCTTTGATGCTGTTATAACCTTCAGATCCAAACCCACAGAGGCAGGGTAACAAAGAAAAATTACCAACTAGTCTCAGCAATGAAGAAGGAAAATCTTTACTATAGGACTGGCAAACCAAAGCATTCAGTAAAAGAAGATATATTATGCTTACATAAGCATGTATTTTCTGTATTTTCCTTAGGAAAATTGTTAAAGTTACCAACAGAGAAAAGAGAAAAATAGAATCATTTCACTTGATGTAGGAAAAAACAGCAGTCATGGCTAACCACCAGGAAGAGACTCTGAATCCTAGCAGAGGTGTAAACCCTATTCAGCTAATGTAGTTCACTGTTGAGACCTAATCACCCATCACCCATCAAAGCTCATGGTAAAGTGATCATACAGTTTTGAAGGAAGGCAACCATGACCTAGGCATGTCCCTGTGATGTTCCTTTTAACAATATACTGCAGGTACCCGATTCATTATGATGGGGGGTTGTAAGGTGTATAATAGAAAGAAGTCACCTATAATTAATAGTATGATTATCTATGTGGAAGTTATAGAATGTCATGATTGTCTATGTAGAAGTTATAAGAGAAGCAAAAAGATGAATCATAATTAGGCTCAAAAACTGATTGAGCTACAGGGTGGATTTTTCTGAAAGAAATAAGCATTAGGGACAATTGAGGCTTCTTTGTGCCCTTCCTTTGTCTAGCATTTTGAGGAAATCTCTCAATCCTATTTATAATTTTCCATAATGTCTCTAAGTTTCTCTAATTTTATTTCAATAAAATAATATTTGAGATATCTTTGTGCAGTTTGTGTGTCTGGTTCATGTTTTGTCATTTTTTCAGGCAGCCAGATTAGATCTAGATAGTGTTTGTTTTTTTTTTTTTTTTAAATTTTGGTGGTAGACATTTTGGAAGATTTTCACTCTTCATGTCTTCTCAAGTGCTGTAGAGGCAGGTATCCAGTTCATGTCTAAGGACCAGGAGCCACTCAACTGTCTTTAATTCATCTATACATGCTCAATTTCTATCCAAAGTTTTCTGGCACTCTCAGCTTGTCCAGGAATTTCCTTTGTCCAGTGTCCTCAGTGACAACCCTTAAACCTGGGAAATCTATGGGGCCTCTTGTAGTAGGTCAGTACTTATCCATAGCATAGGAATGGGCTTTGGGAGCCCATTTCACATAGAGGGATACTCCCTCAGCCTAGACACACGGAGTGGGAGGGCTAGACTCTATCGCAAAGGATATGACAGACTCTGAAGGCCCCCCATGAAATGCCTCACCCTCCCTGGGGAGCAGAAATAGTCTGGGATAGGTAGAGTTTTAGTGGGGGGCAGGGTAGGAGGGGAGGGAGAGGGAACTGGGATTGACATGTAAAACAATCTTGTTTCTGATTTAAATAAAAAATGGAGAAAAAGTGTTACGATAAATCTTTCTGACAAAAGCCGCCAAGCCCCACCGCCACGTGTGCGCTTTACACCAGCCGCCCGCTCGAGTTAGGGCCCCAAATAATGCACAGAGAGACTTGTATTAGGTACAATACTACTTGGCCAATGATTAGGATTCTCATCTGTTAGCTCAGACTTAATTATCATAAATCTATATATTTTATAAGACTTACCTTTATAGAGGATGCCTTTTGCTGGCACCCTCTCTTGCAGGTGGCTCACATCCTGCTGCTGGAGGAGGTGAAGGGGAAGAAGGGGACACTTCCTGTTTCCTTTGTTTAAATATGAGTCTCCTTGCTATGTCACTTCTGGCCTGGATCACCACTTCTCTACTACATTTCCCAGAATCCTCTTTGACTTCTAGTCCTGTCTAATTTGCTGCCATTGGCCAAACAGTATTTTACCCAACAATCAATAAGATAAACATACACAGAAGTACTTTCCCCATCAAGAAAGAATTATATTACTGATAAGCAAAACCAAAAACAAATAAACAAAAAAACCTTAGTACATCAGGGATGTATGCTAGGATTCTCTGCCACATGCCCACATCATCTAATGACAGTGAGTGGCACTGCTTCCTGGCTGTGGAGAGGAAGTTCCTGGTGGGTCACTTCCCTCTGATTCAGGACAAGTCCCCTGGGCTGTGTAAGGAAGTACACTGTTAGCCCTTGAGGCATCATCTCTCAGTATCACGGACTCAGTGTGTCCTGGTGCCGTTTTGTTGGCTTGCTGTGTGCTGTATGTGGCTATGGTAACTTGTAGAGCATTTCTTTCTTTCCCAGTTGATGAATCTGGATTCTTTCCTTGTTTTTGTTCTTTCATAACCAGCTGAGGAAGCTGAAATTTGGAGAGCAGTATTTGCTGGAGCTCTGCTTGTTTGGGTTCTCCATGTCCCTCACCATCTCCTGCTTGGGGCATCTAGAGAAATGACAGCAGTCCTAAGGTGTTTTGCCTGTGAAACATTCACTTTTTATGCCTCAGTCATGAGCACCAGGAATCCCCATTTAAAAAACAAAATTAGCCAAATCCAATAGGCTGAGTTGGGTCATAAGCCACAAATCACGGTGTCTGACCTGTGGGCATGTGGCTCCCATTGAACTTAGTAATAGCCCTTGACTCCTCCAGCAGCTGCTGCCCAGCCTCCAGCCGGGATCAGGCTACAGGGTGGTGCAGGTGGATTTTAAGCAAACATGTAGAGATTAAATAGCTAATTGGAAATGATTTTGCAGAATAAAGCTGAAGTCTGGTGTACCATGAAAAGGAAATTATTGCAGACATACAAATAGCTTACTGTTCATTTTAATTAGAGTTTGAGTAGAAGATGAGACTCAATTGATCAGTCTCCACCAGATTCAAGCAAGACTGAAAACCCTGGGCATTTGTATGGAAATAGCAGAGGCTGCTGTCAAACTGCATGTAGAAAAGGTTTTTATTTCTTCTGTTTTAATTGTTTTGACTCTGGTAATATAGTTATTATCTAGTGGCCATGAGCAATTTTTAAAAAATTGTAGTCTAATAGATTGTGTCTTTTCCTTATTCACAAGCCATTTACAAAAGTGAACATTGTGTTTTAATTCCTGGAGTTGATTTTTAAAACATTTTTACACTTATTTTATTACTTTATGTTTGGTACTTTAGTACCCTCCTTTGAGAAATGGCAGGGTTACTTCATTAATAGGGAGCAATCAGGACAGTTGACAGAATAAAAGTGAAAACTCAATGGACTGTCATAGCTTTTCAGGAGCGGAGACAACACCAGATACTATCCTGACCTTTGCTGACCTTTCATGACCCTTCCTCCTTTAGGTGTTCCTGACTTGGCTTTCTGTAGTGATTGCATTTATGGCTTACTATAACTGATTAGTTTCTTTCCAGAGTTCCACCTTGTGACTTACTGAAATAGTCAAGGTTTAATTTCTTCCCTTTGGTTTTTCTTTCTTATTGCTGTGTTGGAAAAGTTAGAGCAGTTCTGGGAAACTGGTGTAGGAAGCAGCCCCTCTCCTACTTTCCCTCTGAGTGTCTCCTCTTTCATCTTAATACAGATACTGGGCAGTGCCCTCAGGGGTGGGACTAGGAAGATTATTGCCACTGCCTTAGGCCTCTATGGGGTCACTTGCTGCCTGGCTTAGTTAGGGTCTCAGTGTCTTCCTTGCTGGAAGGGCTAGGGAGGGAAGCAACTTCATCCTAGGGACCTTTGTACCAATTATCTGTGCACAAGAAGGTCCCTTGAAATTCCTCAGAGCTGCTCAGTTAACACCTAGGAAATATGCTATCAGTGTAACTCGCTCTGTGAATTAATGTGCAGGAAATCTATAGAGCGGGTTAGACTCTCGTTCCCAGTCTTCTGGGCTAAGGATTGGTGGGAACATGGGCGGAGAAGCTAACCTGGAAATCTGTCCATTTGCTGAATCTAGTTTCCTAGTTTTTGGATTTGACCCAACCCTTTTGTAACTTGCTTGCTGATGTCCTGCCTTGTTAAGAGTCAAACACACACGTTATAACCTATGTTCTCTCCTACCAGGGGCTTATGGACAGAGAATGTCATTTCTTGTAGATGTCAGGCTGAAGGCTCGTTCCTTCACTAATGCTGATAGTTAACAAACCCAGTCCTGATACATTAATCACTTAAAAGGCTGGAAAAAATAGTAGCATTGCAGATGAAGCACAGATTCCCTTCAAAGGCTTGGAGATTTGTTTTGTTGTCAAAACTGGAAACTTGTAGAAAACAACAGTTTACTGACTAAAGCTTCCCCTTCGGCTTTGATGGCTTTAAGATCCACAGTGAGCCATGGTGGCACACATCTTTAATCCCAGCACTCTGGAAGCAGAGGCAGGTGGGTCTCTGTGAGTTCAAAGCCAGCCTGGTCTACAGAGAGAGTTCTAGGACTAGCTCCAAAGCTATTGAGAAACCCTGTCTTGAAAAAAACAAACAAACAAAAAAGCAAAGCAAAACAACAACAAAAAAGATACACAGTGAGGTGCTGGGGAGATGAATCAGAGTGTAAGGTGAGCATTCAATCAACATCCACTTGGAAACCAGGTGTAGTGACTTTCGTGCATGATCCCAGAGCTGGGGCCACAAAGAGCCCGGCCCTAGGGCTCACTGGCCAGCCAGTTTAGCATACTTGGTGAGCGCCAGGCCAATGAGAGGCCCTGTCTCAAAAAAAGAAGCTGTACAGTTTCTGAGGAACAATACCTGACCTTGACCTGTGGTCTCCACATGCACATACACACGAGCATACAAGCACATGCCATATGCACAAGCACACACGTACAAACATATACATGCACATGTGCGTGCACACAATGGGTTTGCACACGACAAATGCAGTATTTGCAGTTGCAATGCTCTCAGGGCTACAATGCCTTAATTTTAACTGATATTTCATGCTAACGAGCCTTTCCATCCTCCAAATCTGGCTACCCTCTCCTCTCATTGACTACATCCAATAGGAAAAAGATGAAATATTAAAGGCAGCCATTAAAATAAGTGGAGTAAATAATTGAAAGAATTATTTGTCTGTTGACAATTAAAAATGCAACTTAGGGCTGAGGAATGTAGCAGGTCACATGAGACCCCACCTCTAAAAACTAAGATAGAGAGCAATAGAGGAGGAAGTCTTACATTAATCTCTGGTGTACACATGCATAGGTGAGCATACACTTGTCTACTCACACATGTGCATGCAGGTTTGCAGGTACACACACACACACACACACACACACACACACACACACACCCTCCCTCATAGTTCAAGTATGATAATAGCCAGGTATTTGAGTCACTACTCACCTACAATATAATGAGGTCAGATTGATACTGTTTCTTGATGGGAGAGAAGTTGTATTCTATCTTTGAAATATACATACAGAAACAGATTACATATGTTTGTAATTTGCTTGTGGGTTTTGCTTCATTTGCTTGTGGGTTTTGAGCTGGGAATTGAACCCAGGGCCTCATACACACTAATACTTAACCATTGAGCTTCCTCCCAAAAGCCTTGTGTTTCAAATACTTTGTGCCAAGCGAGTATTTCGGACACTTTCTGAATTGAATCCCCAAGAAGATGTTATGTCCTGATAGAAGACTGCCTTGCTCTTCCTTGGCTATTACCAGTGGTCATGCTTCTGTGGGAGAAGCGGTACAGGGCTTGCTTTCTCTTAGTGCTGTGTTCAGGTTATGGTTTTGGCTTTGGAAGACACTTTGGTAGAGGGGCTAGAATTCCTTAGTCACTTACTCATTGCTTGTAGGTTACAAAGACTGAAGAGGTAAAGTAGAGGAAATGAGAATATGGAATCTCCCTCCACATGACTGTTATAACCTCCAGTGACTATACCTGTGAGCAAACAATTTCTCATATTGTGTCTCTGTGTAACTTATATTTTCCTAAGTTGTCAGGTGACCCAGGTAATCTTTTTAAAAAATTTTTGACCCAAATAATCTTAATAAGATAATTTCATGTTTTACAAAGCACCAATATGATGGAGTTGAGTATAGTGTTGGAACAGTGTACTTCCCAACACAAATTACAGTATTTCAAAAAATTCCCTGCTCTAGAAGCAACGGAAGCATACACATGACTATGTGTTTATCAGTGAGTGATTTGCTGTTATTAGTTGGATAAGCACAAGCTGTGTGAACTGTACTTGCCCAGGGGTGGTCTTGTCTCTGAGCTACTTTGCAGAAAAATAGTCAATTTACTCAAATAAAGTGATTGGTGCAATTTTCCTGATGACTAGCCCTCTCTGGTTTTTTCACTTCTATTTCAGCTCCTGTATGTTTAACCAAGGATATTATTTAAAAAATTAATGCCTTCCATCTGCAGGAGTGTGTTGCCTTTGTTAAATTGAGTTATCTGAGATCTATAAGGTCTTTTGCCTGTAAATTTTCTCAAAAGATACTAAACATTTGTGTTTTTCTTCCCTGGTATATGGAAATCGTAACCACATTGGCTATACAGTCAGTTTTGTGCAGTTGTGTTTTGGAGCAAAGAGGTTGATGAAGTCAATTGTGGCCAATCCTAACTGTGGTAGAAGGAAAACAAGCTCCTCCCTGGACCAGCAGTTGACTATTCTTACCTCAGCAAGTAGAAGACTGAGCCTTGCAGGGGGCAGGGGAAGTAGGATCCAGAGGCCTGAGAAGTGCTAGTTAATGAGAGCAAAGGTTCCTATCTTTGTCTGCTCCCTTTCTAGAAAAGAGCAAATACTGTTTTTGAAATTATCAAACATTTATAAAAGGGCAAAGAAAAGTAATACTACAAATGTGCCTTGAGATACACGGCCCAGTGCTTCTGAACACCGGAGGTAATTGTCTTAAATTATGAGTGCTACCATAGCGCTTGCACTCTAGCTGCTAATTAACCCTTCGGGTTTTAAAATACACAGCCCTCGGCAATTCAAAGCTTATTAAATTATGCCTTCTTGTGGGAATCAACATGGTGTGTTAGAACAGTGAACGGGGAAGATTTTTAGGGAAGCCAGAGAGATGGGGTCTCCTTACAGCCTTTGCCCTTCACAAACTGTGCGTTGTTAACATTTCAGTCCATAGGATGTTTTAAAAAGTGGAGGTCTCTTGAATCATTTACCTGTTATTCTGAGTTCTGTGTTGATCTTCTAAATGACTAGAAATTAAATAAAATTACTTATGAACCAAAAGGTCTTGGTATGTAGCCAGTTGTTTTAATGTAACCCTTGCAGTAGCATGCTTGCATTCACACATGGGGCTGCTAGGCTTGAGTAACTTCTCAAGGGCCACACAGCCAGAGACCCAACCTCCTGGCTCCAAAATTAGTTATTTTATATTCTCCTTCTCATTTTTTCTGGTGTCCCCAATATTTTACAGTGAATGGAACTAAGGTGAATTTTTAGCACTGTTTCAAGTTGAAGGAGTGAAGCCTGAATGCTGATGGGAGAAGTTATTTATTGTGTTTTCTGGTTGCTAAGCAGAATTGTGGGTAACTGCAAATAAACAGAAAGGACATTGAAGGACAGTTAAATGGAACTGCCACTCTAGCTGGCAGCAGATGAATGAACATGATAGCACAAGTGTCTTGAAGGGTCGTTAAGATGATGCTGGGTTTCTTCTAGTTCCATCCATTTGCCTGCGAATTTCAAGATTCCATTGCTTTTTTTTCTGCTGAGTAGTACTCCATTGTGTAAATGTACCACATTTTCTCTATCCATTCTTCAGTTGAGGGGCATCTAGGTTGCTTCCAGGTTCTGGCTATTACAAATAATGCTGCTATGAACATGGTTGAGCATATGTCCTTGTTGTATGGATGGGCGGAATTGCTGGATCTTGAGGTAAACTGATTCCCATTTTTCTGAGTAACCACCATACTGATTTCCAAAGTGGTCTTACAAGTTTGCACTCCCTTCAACAATGGAGGAGTGTTCCTTTTCCTCCACATCCTCTCGAGCATAGATTGTCATTGGTGTTTTTGATTTTAGCCATTCTGGACGGTGTAAGATGGTATCTCAGAGTTGTTTTGAATTGCATTTCTCTGATGACCAAGGATTTTGAGCACTTTCTAAGTGTCTTTCAGCCATTATGGATTCCTCTATTGAGAATTCTCTATTTAGTTCTGCACCCCACTTTTTAATTTCATTGTTTGGTGTTTTAGTGGCTAGCTTCTTGAGTTCATTGTATATTTTGGAGATCAGCCCTCTGTCAGATGTAGGCTTGCTGAAGATCTCTTCCCATTCTGTGGGTGGTCGTTTTGTCTTACTGACTGCGTCCTTTGCCTTACAGAAGCTTCTCAGTTTCAGGAGGTCCCATTTATTAATTGCAGATCTCAATGTCTGTGCTACTGGTGTAATATTCAGGAAGAGTGGTCTCCTGTGCCAATTCATTCAAGGGTATCTCCCACTTTCTCTTCTAGAAGATTCAGTGTGGCTGGATTTATGTTGAGATCTTTGATCCATTTGCACTTAAGTTTTGTGCATGGTGACAAATATGGATCTAACTGCAGTCTTCTGCATGTCTGAATCCAGTTGTGCCAGCACCATTTGTTGGAGATACTATCTTTATTCCATTGTATATCTTTAGCTTTTTTGTCAAAAGTCAGGTGTTCGTAGGTACGTGGGTTAATATCAGGGTTTTCAATTTGATTCCATTTGTCAGCTGTTTTCAGAACTATGGCTCTATAATAGAGCTTGAAGTCAGGGATGGTGATGCCTCCAGAAGATCCTTTATTGTACAGAGTTGTTTTGGCTATCCTGGGTTTTTTTGTTTTTCCATATAAAGTTGAGTATTATTCTTTCAAGTTCTGTGAAGAACTGTATTGGGATTTTGATGGGGGTCGTGTTGAATCTGTAGATTATTTTTAGCAAGATTGCCATTTTTACTATGTTGATTCTACCTATCCAAGACCATGGGTGATCTTTCCATTTTCTGGTATCTTCTTTAATTTCTTTCTTTAAAGACTCAAAGTTCTTACTGTATAGGTATTTCACTTTTATGTTGCTTGTGGATATTGTGAAGGGTGATGTTTCTCTGATTTCTTTCTCATTGCATTTATCATCTGTATATAGGAGGGCTACTGATTTTTTTTAGTTAATTTTGTATCCTGCTACTTTGCTGAAGGTGTTTATCAGCTGTAGGAGTTCCCTGGTAGAGTTTTGAGATCACTTATCCTGAGTGAGGTAACCCAATCACAAAAAGACAAACATGGTATGTACTCACTCATATATGAATTTTAGACATAGAGCAAAGGAGTACCAGCCTATAATCTTCTTCACCAAAGAAACTAGGAAACAAGAAGGACTCTAAGGGAAAAATGCATGGACCTCAGGAATGGGAAGGGGCAAGAACTCCTGAGCTAATTGGGAGCATGAGAGTAGGGGAGAGGGAGTGGCCAGAATGAGAGGAGGAGAAGAGGAGAGAAGGAAATGGAGGAGCAGAAATATTGAGTTAGGGGAAGAATAGAGGAGAGCAGGATGAGAGTTACCATATTAGAGGGAGCCATTATGGGTCTGAGGAGAGATCTGGCACTAGGGAGATTTCCAGAGACCTACAAGGATGACATGAACTGACAATCTAGGCAATGGTGAGAGGATAACCTAAATGTCCTTCCCCTATAATGAGACTGATGACTACTCTTTATGCCATCCTAGAGCCCTCATCCAGTGGCTGATGGAAGCAGAGGCAGACACCCACAGATAGACACTGAACTGAACTCTGGAACTCAGTTGCAGAGAGGGAGGAATGAAGGTCAAAGGGGTCGGTACCAGGCTAGTTAAACCCACAGAAACAGCTGGCCTGTACAAGGGGGAGCACATGGACCCCAGACTGCTGTCTGGGAGGCCAGTACAGGACTGAACCAGACCCCTGAACATGGATGTCAATTAGGAGGCCTCTGCACTCTAGGGGGCCCCTGGTAAGTGGATTAGTATTTTTCCCTGGTGTAAGAATGGACTTTGAGAGCCCATCCCAGGTGAAGGGATGCACTCTTGGCCTGGACACATGGGGGAGGGCCTAGACCTGGCCCAGTATGTTGTGGTGGACTTTGGGGAGCCCCCATCAAGGGCCCTACCCTGCCTGGGGAGTGGAGGGTGAAAAGGGTGGGGGCAGGTGGGGGAGGGGGAGAGGGAATGGGAAGGGAGGGAGAGGGAGAAGGGATTGGCATGTGAAGCAAGCTTGTTCCTAATTTGAATTAATAAAAGCAATTTTTAAAAAGCCATAAAAAAAGATGCTGGGTTAAGGAATGCTTGGGGTTGGATAAGAAAGGGGGGTGGAGTTGATTCTTCGGATGCATAAACTTGTTTTATAGAGTGCCTCTCACTTGTCCAGAATTCACTAGTTTAAAAATCCTTTCTTGCCTATCTTTGCCTCTCCAGCATTGGAATTACATGCGCATGCTACCTGACATTTTATATATGTGGTTTCTGGGGGATCAAGCTCAGATCTTCTGGCTTGCAAGACAAGCACTCCATCAACTGATTGCCCTGGTTCCACAGAGATCTCCTTAGACAAGGCAGTTAAGAGAACCCTTGGTGAGCTCCTGTATTAGCCAGTGCATTATCTTCTCACTTGGACCAAAAATCTAACATAAGATAAGGGAAGAGATTTATTTTGACTCATGGTTTTTGAGAGTTCAGTCCATAGCTGCTTGGCCCTGTCTCTGAACCAGAACATCATGGCAGTGGGAGCTGATGCTGTTCCTCATTGAAGACAGGAAGCCAAGAAAGTGAAAACAGGAAATTGCTAGTGCAAGACAGTCCTATAGGGCACCGCCCCCACGCCTCCTTCCTCTAACTGGATCTTGCCTCCTGCTTTTCATTGTGAGCTGATAATGTCATTATGTTGTGAATCGATGAGGGAATTAAAACATTCACTGTCAGATAATCGTCTATAGAAATGCCATCACCACCACCCCAGGTATATACATCCCTAATCTCCCAGGCAGTCCAGTCAAGTTGACAATCTAGGTCAGTAGTTCTCTACTTATGGGTTGTGACCCCTATGGGGGGGGGAAATGACCTTTTCATAGGATTCACCCAGGACCATCAGAAAATACAGATATTTACGTTGTGACTCATAACAGTAGCAAAATTAGTTATGAAGTAGCAATTAAAATTATTTTACAGTTGAGGGTCACCACAACATGATGAACTATATATTAAAGGGTCGCAGCATTAGGAAGGTTGAGAACTACTGTTCTACATTGACCATCACATCCCTTTGCAAACCCATTACAGGGGCACAAGAAATCCTCTACCTAAAAATTCAGCAAGGGAAGTGCTTGCTAGTCACAGAACTGCTTTGTTCCTTATCTTTGACTCCAGCCCTGGAATATAAGAAGCAAATGTCTGTTGCTTATGCTGCATGGTCAGCACACTTAATTATGAAAACCCAAGCCAACAAAGGAAGGCATGTTGGCATTGATTAAGAGGGTGTAGTCAGCTTTCTGTCACCATGAAAACAAAACCTCTGAGCTAAGCAATTTATGAGGGAGGACATTCATTTTGGCTCACGGATTTACTTCAGCATCATTTGGCCTGCTTGCCTTGGCCCTGTGACGAGGCAGTACTCCACTGTGACAAGTATGCAGGTCCAGGCAGAGCTGTTCACACTGTGCCAGCCAGGAAGCAAAGAGGGACAGAAAGGGATCCAGTCTTGACAGCTCTTTCTAGGTCTCTGATGACACCACCACCACCTTCCAGTAGTTGTTGAGCCTTTGACACTGGACCCTTTGGGGGACATTTTAAGAGCCAAATCATAGCAGATGAAGAAGTCTGCTGTTTCACAGTATAGCTGAATGTCTTGTCTGTGGTGAGCCATGCTAAGGTACCCTCTGCCCTGTTGGAATCAGACCTGACAGCATATGGAAATGTCAGGTGCCAGGTGCAAGGGTATTAACAGTGGAAGCTGTTGGGGCCAGAGGACACTGTCTAAGGAGCTGTGTTGCCCATGAGAAGGCTGCTTAGGAAGCCTGGGCTCTGGAGGATGCTTCATTCTGTGACTAAAAATTTTATGGTATTAACTGCACAACTGTGTCTGTGACACTCTTGTGTGCTCCATTTTTGCTGACTTAAAAACATGTGCTGTCTGCCATTGACTTCGGGCCTCACATTTTTTTCTGATTCGAGTTTTTGCCTTAATGTATTAAGTTTCTGCAAACAAGTTACAGTTGAGGCCACTGGTGCAGGAGCTATTCATTTTCCTTATGATGATGTCACATGGCTTCACCTGAGCCCTTTGGATTAAGTAGGGCTGTTGAATTTCAGTCTTGAGCTGTCTCTCTGAGATCCCAGGCACTCCTCTGAGTCTCTTCTGTAGCCCTCGCGTGCAGATGCACCGCTCCCGGCCTGTGTGCACTCTATTCTCTTTTCCTCACTGTCCCTCCCTGCTTCCCTCCACAGCAATGCCTATGGCTAGGGCTACAGAGAGAGACCACCCACACTGGGAGATGAAACAGCAGAAAGTTACCTTATTATTATATCCAATATCAGGTGTATTTGTTAGGGGTCTCTAGAGGAACAGGATGAAGGAATATCTATATATCTATCTAAGGAATTTATTAGAATGGTTTGTGGTCTAGCTAGCTCAACAATGGCTGTCTACCATCAAAGTCCTAAGAATCCAGTAGTTGTTCATTTCATGAGGCTGGATGTCTCGGTTATCTTCTGTGTACACCAGAATTCAGGAGAAAAATAGGCTCTAATGCCAGTGAAGGAATGGACTTGCCAGCAAGGGGGAGAGCAAACATTTATACAGGCTGCCAGCTGAAGGTGTGGCCCAGATTAAAGGTCAATCTTTCCACTTCAAAGGTCTGGATTAGAGGTGTCTTCAAGCTTCACATGATTTAATTAAGAAAAAGCCCCTCACAGGTGTGCCCAATCATTTAGGTTTTAGTTAATTCCAGAATTAGTCAACTTGATAACCAAGAATAGCTAGGCGTGGGTGATTGCCCCACCCCCACACAGGATGTGAACAAAGATCTATTGCAAGGTGCCCTAGCCTCTGGTGACCTCTGCCTTCTTTGGTTTGTAGATGGCATCTTCCCCTAGCATCTTCTCATCATCTTTCCTCTGTGCATAGCTCTGTGCAAATTTCTCCTCTTCCTAAGGATTGGGTTAGGTCTTCTAATGCCTTTGTCCTTATTACTTCTTAGAAACCCTGTCTCCAAATAAGGTCATATTCTTCATATTCTGATGATCCTGGAGTTCTGTCCTTCATCATGTCTGTTACTGTTGGACATGACCCACCCTGTAACACTGTTCCTTCTTCCCAGGGAGTATAGGAATTGCATTGGAAACACCCCAAGCCTATGTTTGATAAGAGGATTGTCCATCTCTTATGGATAGTACAACCATAGGTCAGTTAGAAACTGTCTTGACTATTTCTGTTGACTTTGTCCTGTGACTTGTTTGTTACTCTCTGTAACATTCTTTTTTAGGACCTGAAACAGGAGCAGCATGGGTAGCCATGGCTGCCGTCAGGGTACTCAGTGGCTGTAACCATGTCAGCCATCATTGTTGAACTCCACAAATTTACTTTATAAAGGAAAATAATATATTAATTCTTATAGTTGAAAAGTATAGGTGTCTAAATATTCTAAAACTTAAACTATTATTCAGGACACCTGAGTGGTGTCCCTGGGACTGCTAGACAATATAAAAAAGACCCAATAGAATTTTGTTTCCCTTTTAGATTGTCAGTTAGATATTGATGTCTGGTTGTGACTTCAACAAATAGAATCTGGGTTTCACTTAGGTTTGGCCCACAATGCCCATCCCCACCAGAAACTGCATCAGATACACAGGCACAGGCATCTGTTGCTGGGAGGGCTCTGCCAGTAGGACAATGACTTGAAGTGACTTCTCTTACTAAGGTTTCAGGTGTTCAGTCTTTACACAGAAGGTTGACATAATGAGCAGCTGATTGCAGTTACACTTCCATCTGTCAAACAAAACATGTCAACCAAATGAAACATGACAGTCAAGATGTGGAGAAAACCATTTGCCCTGATTTTATTCTGCAGGACTCTGGAACAAGGTCCAGCCAGCTGTAAGATTCTTAAACAGGACCTGTGCTAATCATAATGTGGAAGAATTTTCCTCATTAACCTTGCCTCTTAATGTTCCCCACGGGGTTGTAATTGAAGGGACCTGATGGCTGACTTCTGAACTCACCCACCAGTGGAAAGCGTCTGAAGCTCTTAAGCCAAACCATCAATCTTGCTAATGCCTCTGATGATGCTGCCAAAGGTTCTTTGGATGGCTTTCTTGCTTGTCCCCTTCCTCTTTTGAGGCCAATATGCCCAAATATTTTCCTAGCTACGCTCCCAGTAGGGATTATAGCAGTACCGACAGTCTCTCTCTTTCTGTTATAGATGCAGCCTGCTCACATAGCATGCTCCAAGGAGGCATGCTGTCATCACAGGGCTCTCTTACATTTTAGACCTTTGCCATCTGTTAAGTTTGATCGTGACCCCTTAGATTGACCCTTCTCTGAGTCACCCGACTGCTTCCCCTTCTACATTTTCCCCTTTGTTCTATCAGAAGCTGTTAGAGTGGTCTGTACACTTAAACCCCTAACAGTAGTTAAGGTAACCCCTGAGACGGGGGACACGGGACTAGGAGTTAGATGGACTCCCTGGTAGACGGATAGGGAGAGGTGCCTTGACTAAGTAACAAACACGGTCAACTTTCAAGATGGCTGACTTCTTCCCCAGCCTCCTTACTTGAGGCAAAACCCTGGCAGCTTAAAACAAAGACCTTTCGGGCTTTTCCTCCCTCCTTTGGGGCGCTCTGCTGATGTATTGTCTCAACAAGTTCAGGCCAGATCAGGACATGTTTAAGCAGCAGTTTTGAGCCAATCAGCTTTCCTGTCTTTCTTCAAACTGACCAACCCTAAATCACTCCAAAGACTTGAGAACTCCCAGCCCTCAGAGACAGGCCAGGCTTTGGCTTCCCAAGTACCCCCCACAACCCAGTTTTGCAGAGGGTCTTACTTTGTGTGTGTGTGTGTGTGTGTGTGTGTGTGTGTGTGTGTGTGTGTGTGTTTTCACCCCTCCCCAAAGCCTTTTTTTGCCAGCAAAACCCAAAAGTCCACTATAATGAATTCATACATTCCAGTAGCCTCATTTTCATGGCTTAAAAAGATGACCTTAACTGTATTCATTAATCAGTTTTTTTTTTCAGTCTTGAATGTACAGTCTTCCCAAATCCCTTACAATCCTCTTCAGAAATATTATTTCAATTTTAAAAGTAATAGTTACAATATAGGCATCTTTAGCTGGAGGCTGCAGAATATTTTCTCCAGGTAATATAATGTGTGTAGGATACCACAGTTTTCAGCTTTGGTAGAGTGATTGGTTGTGGCTGTGTAACCCACAGAACAGGCTTGGGTCTTCATTGTTCTGTTTTCTGCCATTTCTCTCAGGGGCACCCCCTTCCTCCCTCCCACACTACCCTCTGCCACTTCTTCACAACAGCAATTTCCGTTTTCCCTTGGCCACAGGAAGAAATGCCCTGGTAAAGTGCAGTGTATGTTGTTAAGGTTCGTGTAACTTTTATTAATATGTTTTGCCCACCATTTAGAGGGAACTTAAGATGCATAGAAAGGGAGAGGAGGGTGTCCCACTTTGCTTCTTTTCTGTGACAATCACCATGACTAAGGGAGGAAAAGGTTTCATTTTACAACTCCCAGGTCACAGACCATCACTGAGGTAGGTGGGCAAAGGAGCTCTAACAGGAACCTGGCATAACTGGCAAGATCATAAAAAAAAGACCTCTTCTTATTGGCTTGCTCAATTTGCTTTCTTAAACAATTCTGGACTACCTGCCCAGGGGTAGCACTGCCCACAATTGACTAGGCCCTCCTGCATGAAACCAAGACAATTCCCCATAGACATGCTCACAGGCCAACCTGATGGAGGCAGCTCCTCAATTGGGGCTCCCTCTTCTCAGTAACTCTATGTCAAGTTGGCAGACACTACCCAACACTGACAGTGTTATAATTTTTATGGCAGCACAGATTAACTAACTGTATGGTAAAACCAGTGACTGTCTAATTAGTGCAAAACATACTTTGCTGGAAGCATGAAACTGCTGGTGACTGTTTTCAGAGCATGGGATTGTTATGTTTCTAGCAGAGACATCCCCACCAACTTCATGCAATTAAAACCATTTTTTCTTCTCCCTCCCCCTGAGCAGGAGAAAACCAGGCTTGAGACTGTGTGTCTAACGTTTTATTTCTACGTGAATTGAGGCCATCTGGTCACAGAAACTCCAAAGTTTCATGGTTCAGGGATTTAGTTTCGTGGCTGTGAGTGATTCTAGTTTTGCTCATAATTAGTGGAAGATAATGTGTTTGGGGGCAATGTATCACTCCCAGAATCCACTGGGGGAAGTCCACTCCAGGCACTGTGGTGTGTCCAAGAGCCATGGCAGCGTGGATCTCCAGAGAGATGACTAATTAGTTGGAACTAAGGCTTTTCCCTCTTTCATGAGGCAACACTTATATGTTGTGACATTAATTTCACAGTGTCAGTTTTCCTGCCAGCGGGCCCCTGCTTTAAGCCTCATTTCACACGCATCGCTGCGCCTCCCTCATTGACTGAACTTGGCCAGAGGCGAACAGTTTCAAATGACAGGGCTGTGGTTTGCTAAGTGCAACTCGCTGACACTCACACTCATGAATGGAAGGACCTTCTAGACCTTCTCTAAGGGAGTGGCTGCACAGGAAGTCCAGAGACGACCCATGGTGTTGATACCTGCCAAATGTGTTTCTTGCTGGTGACGATCAGTAAGAAGAGCATTGGAGGATGACATGAGCAATGACTGTTGATTGGCCAAAGAGCAGGTTTAGTTTTTCTCCTAATTATCTGCATATACGAAAGGCCACTGCTTCATCTATTGGGAGAAAACAAACAAATAAATAAACAAACTCCTTCAAAGCCCATTTACTATCCTTCATTTTAATTTGGGAGGGCAGTAACTGCTTGTGGGACTGACTTGGGATATTTGCTGGGGATTAATTTAGGTCCAGAAGTCTTTGACTCTGTCAGTGGCCACAGGCTTCACAAGTGAAGTAAAGGCTGGAACACCACAGTTGTCATGGCTTAGCTCCAGTGTCTGCACCTTGAGTTGTTGACTGTGTTTTCTAAAACTTTGTCTGTTCTAATTGTGCTATCCTTTTTTTTTTTTTTTTTTTTGTTTCTGGCCCAGTAAGAATAATTTCTTCTGGGTAATTGCTAAATGACAAAGTGCAGACCTGTTAGTGTGTTGGAGGAGAGCTGTTCTTCAGGTGGGCCCGTGGTGCCATCCTGTGGGACTTTTGTGTGCTTAACTGTGTTGGCCAAACAGTGGCCTTTGGACACATGGGCTAGTGCCACTGCAGAAATGAAGTTCTACCTCTACTTAATTTTAATTTAAATGTAATTAGCTCCAGGAAGCCTGTAGTGGCTTCTACCCTGTGGGACAAGTCAGATGAGAATATTTTTTAGACGGAAGACAGCTGGCCATGGTTTATTCCAGGGTAGGTCTATCGTATTGGTCCTGATGCTTGAGGAAAGGATTGTGGTTTGGAATTTTGGAATCCTTTATTTGCACAGCAGCATCTTGTCTAGGGCTGCAAGGGTTGTCTTTGTTCTGAAACAAAGCCTCACAGCTCATCAATGATTTGGAAGGCCCCCACTTCCTCATTCAGTTACTGGAAAGGACATATAGGAAGGACATCTGCTGTTCATTTGCCTTCCAGTGACCCATGGGACATCAGAACAAGGTTTTGCTAAAACTACTTAAAAGAGCTCTTCTTTCAGCTCTCCATATTTTGAGACACAAGACAAACTCTTTGGTTTTCCCTCTCCTTACACACTCAAAATAATACTTTGCACACCAGCATTTCTCAGATAGAAGGCACCCGTGGGTGCCTCCTCACAGCAGTATAAGCTTGAGACCAAGCTGCCAATACCTGGCCTTTGAGGAACATTTGAGATGTCAACTGGAATACTCTGTATCTTGCCCTTGGGGCTTTTGTGATAGCTTTGTCACATGAGTGTGACTGATGAAGTTGAGGGCTCCTGAGGTCAACTCACCCTCAGCCATTTGCTCTTCAGGGCTGGGGTTGGGATACAGCTCACTTCCTGTCACAGTCTTCCCTGTGAGAAGCTCCCTCCTTTCTATATCCATGTGCTGACACATGGAAAACCATTAGCCTCCACAGAGTCTCAAGGCTTAGGAACTGTATATATCTGGAAATGGGGGGTGATGTATTTTTTAGTACCACACACATTCATACACAACTCCACCATGTCTTTCTGTGAAGGTGCCTGTCCTGTCTGGCTACTGCAGCTCTAGACTGAGACTATAACCTAAGAGGCCCACCATGGTTAGGATGGCATTAGATATGAGTGAAAACTTGAGCTCTTTTGAGGGTCCTTCCTAGTCTCTAACTCAGAAGCTGCCCTTTCCTGTGGGAAAACTTGGGTTCCACCTGCACACCACCACGGATTTCTTCAGCTTGCCAATTAGGTGACAGCAGAAGATACTCTCAGGCCACACAAGGGTTTCCTCTTGGCAGGCAGCTTAGCTACACTTTTATGCCAAAGTGACAAAATGTTTGTAATTTAGCCTTTTAAGTAAATATATCGAGTCATAAGACATGTGTTTAGAATGGCAAGTGTTCAACTGAGTCCCACAAGACTGTTAGTTTGTTTAATTCTGCATCCGTTTTATCCCCTTGGCCAAGAAAGTGGATGATTCCTCATGAGCTCAGGGGCATCCTCTACAATAATCCCCAGAGATGGTTACAGAGCAGATCCAAAACATCTTTGTTCCAAAAGGAATAAGAAAGCATTCATTCTAAGCCAATATGAGTGGCCGTGCCCTGAGAACATAGATGCACGTTTCTGTGAATGACCAGTTCCAACATAGAAATAGCTATATACACTTTTATTAGTTCCAGAACAAAAGAAAGTCATAAATACAGTGGTGGAGACATGAGATAGATGCCTTGAGCCAAAGCAGCTATGCAGATTTCAAGTGTTGTCTAATGAATGCCTGGTTCCTGGGGTTTTTGAAACTTGTGGTGTTAAATGAATACAATCCAAAGATTTTCCTTTTGCCAAAACCATACCAGGTCAAAGGTGGGCTATGAAAGGGACTAAAAAGAGTTCAATATCATCTTGGCTTTTGATATGCAACATTCCAACCTCTCTCTCTCTCTCTCTCTCTCTCTCTCACACACACACACACACACACACACACACACACACAGCTGATTGGCCTTCATAGTCTTCAATTTAAGTGTAACTTTTAAAATGGAATTCCAGTTCATACAACTACACAATGATGTACTTGACAGATTCAGATGTGCACACCAAGTAAGTTAACCTTTCTTACAAAGTGGCATGGTAAGAAGCATAACTCCAGAATATCCCTTATGAACTCTACAGGTATTGCTGGCAGATTTGTACCCTATGATTTCTAAGACGACAGGTAGTAATATGTATCATTATGCCGAGAAGAGTTTGTTTGAATTTCAGCCTTACTCTTCTTTAGAGAGATGGACCCTCTCTCTCTCTCTCTCTCTCTCTCTCTCTCTCTCTCTCTCTCGGAGATAGAAGCATGAACAAAATGATAAAAATGATTATCTGTCTTTTTTAAAATCTTAGATGTCCGCATCAAATCAATTGGCATTTTCTATGTTGCTTTTTAGTCATAGTGACATCCTCATGACAATGGTGACAATCTTGCAAGTAGCCGTTTCCTGTAAGTTTACCCAGAGGAAGAGCTCCCATCCAGAAATTCAGCTGTGAGATAAGCTGACTGATGTAGTGTCATTCACTAATCAATAATCAAGATCATGAGGATATAGACTATCTTGCATATATTTTTGATTAATGGAGAAAAGCCTAAATATTGAGTAATGGGTAAAAAAAAGCCAACTTTAATGCTGATCTGAAAGCTATGAAAACATTGCAGAAAATGTAGGAATTTGAAAAAGATTGCCTCAGCCAAACTTGTCATGATGTAAGGAAACTGCATCTCCCAGGGACTTGTCAGCAAAGCCTTCAATCTCCTAGTGAGACTGAAACAACAGTTGGAAGTGTGTTCCCATGGAATAAGAGAGAAATATACTGGGTCTCTGAGTATTCGTTTCTTTAAAGCCCATGTGCTAAGATGCTGTCTCTGCAGTAGGTAATGTACAGGTGTGTACTCTAACCTGTCCCTCACTGGGCTCCTTCAGCCCCAAACTAAGCTAGGAAACAGATATGGAGGAAATCTCGGGGTTCTTAGTCTCATTAATAAAGGAATTTAAGAATGGACTCAAAGAGAATCTTAAGGATAATTTTATTAGAATTTAAAGAAAAAAACCTCAGGGTGGGGAGCCAATAAACCCAGAAGTTAACCAGAAGAGGTGGGCATGGGAGAGAAAGAAAAGAGCCCTTTAAGCTGGCATGGGAAGAGTGAAGAAGCACAAAACGTTAGGGGAAAAGCATGCTTGGACAAACATAGAAAGGCCGGGTGTTGGTGACATACATCTTTAATTCCAGCACTCAGGAGGCAGAGGCAGGCGGATCTCTGTGAGTTCGAGACCAGTCTGGTCTACAAGAGTGAGTTCCAGGACAGGCTCCAAAGCCACTCAGGGAAACACTGTCTTGAAAAAAAAAAAGAAAAAGAAAAGAAAAAAGAAAAATAAGAAAAGGGGAAAGTAGGAGACAGATTATGCAGCCACATGACTACAGTGGCTACTGTAAGTCCAGTAAGCTACTGAGCTAGTGGGTAGAGGGGAATTCTGGGAAGGAAAAGTACAGCATCTAATTAATGGACTCTTATTCCATCTATTTCTGTAACATAGCTCAAGGAGATGCAGCCTTCTAGGGGGTGCCCCTTGGCCACAGCTGGAAGGTTAGGTCTCCACCCAGCACAGAAATTCTTGGCCAGAAGTAGGTTTTCCTTAATGGGTCTTTATTGCTTACAATAACAAAAGCCAACCAAAATCTAATGAGTGACAGTGTGTCTGAAGGCATTTGCACAAGACCCAACATCATCTCCCCAGGCTTCTCAGAGAAGTGGGAACTAAAGTTTTGTTTGTCCATCCCTCACCCAGTGGCATGGAAAGTCAGTACATGTGTTTTGGTTTGCTTCTGTTGTTGCCTCCTGAGGTTGTGGGGTTTTGGCGTGTGTGTGTGTGTGTGTGTGTGTGTGTGTGTGTGTGTGTGTGTGTGTGTGTGTGTGTACGTATACATAGACTTATCCCTGTATGTAGAAGAAATGAAAAGCCTGTACTATACATTTTTTTCATTTTCTTTCTCTAACTTCAATTATAATTAACTGTGATCAAACATAGGCCTCTCAGAGTGGGTTATCAACACAGTGAAGATGAAACTTAAGAAGCTTATCATGGCATTAAGCAATTAGTTTGAAAGTTGTGAAAGCAGCTAGTTGGCACTCTATTTATCTGAGATCCTGCAAACTAGCTTGCATAACTACTCCTGAGTGTCCCTCTAATCTGAAAAGTGAAGAAGCAAAACCAAGAGAAAGCATCCCTGGGCAGCCAGGAAGAGTATCCCTGAACAACTTGGAATAGCATCCCTGGGAATAGCAGCCATGTGCCAGTGCTGCCAGGTTTTGTGAAACTCTGTTGAGTTCTAGGAGCTTTGCCCTGTCCTGGTGAAACAGAACCAATCCCTCGTGTCCAAAGAGGATGACCCACATATTTTAAAAGTTGGAAACAGGTAGGTAGGCCTAGTGAAGGTGGCAGGAGTCAAAAGGATTGTGGAACAAGAATGTATTCAAAGTCGGAATACAAAAGGCATAAGGCAATATGAAGCAGGAAAAAACCATTCCTTACAGGAAACCTCTGTGTTTTGGAGACTTTGCTGTTGCACATTTGGTTTACAGACTGTGTCCAGAGATGCCCATGTGAAGGGTGACTCTAGTGAAGTGAGATCCAGGGCATGATGTCTCAGATCCCATTGGGAGAGTCTTAGATGACAAAGGCATTGTCACCTCTTAGAGATGGCTTCTTGCAGGACTTCTGCATTTGTAGCACGTGGAATCTTGCTCTCCACAGAACAATTCCTGATGCTGGATTTCTAGAGTGCTGTCTGTTAGCACCAGTGAAAGAGCATCTCCGAGTTCATGACCAGGGCTGGGACACTGGGAGCATCATCCCCTCTATTGTGTAACAATTTTAGTGCGTTCGTGTTCCTAGAATGGGATTGTGTGATTACTGGGAGGCTCATGGCTTTGGAGGGATATAAAACAAAGTGCTGGACTTCAGCCTCAGGTGGCTCAAAGCATCATGGGAGGCAGAGATGCAAACTGTCAGGCTCCTGGATTCATGCTGGAAGTTGAGCACTTGCAGCAGTATTATCCTCAGGGTGATGTGTTCCTTGTTCTACACTGGGGACTGTGTTGCAGGGATTGGGAACACTAGGTCTAGGTCTGCAGGCTTAGAGGAAGGATAAAGATGCCTCGCAGGGAGCAGAGAACATTGACATATGAGGATCAAGGATCTGTGTAACCTCAAGTTCGAGGCCATGGGATTGGCGAGAGGGACAAAGAAGGTGGAGTTGACAGGTTTGTGGGAATGGATTTTGAAGATAGCAAGGAATATCTTGGAATTCTGCCCATTTTAATGTTAGGTAACTTACTGTCAGATGCTCTCCCTTTAGGTAGAACTATAAAGTAACAAGACTATGTCATGTCTTCCTGTGGATTGTTACACCATGCAAGGTGCACACCAAGAAGCAATGATCACTGTGGGTGACTGTGACCAGATGCATACATGAAAATGTCATGATGGAATCCAGTAGCATGTCTGTCTTAGTTACTGTTCTATTGCTATGACAAACACCATGTCCAAGGAAACCTATAGAGAAATGCATTTAATTGGAGGGTTACTTACAGTTTTAGAAGATTATCATGTTGGGGAGCATGGCAGCAGGCCAGCATAGTGCTGGAGCAGTAGTTGAGAGCTCACATACACACACACACACACACACACACACACACACACACACACGGGGGGGGGGGGAGGCAGAGGAGACTAAGAAGCTTGTAACTCCAGGGCTGGCAGGCAGACCCAGGTGGATTCAGGTGCTCACTGGACAGCCATTCTAGCTGAACTAGTGAGCTCCAGGTTGAATTCAAGACTCTGTTTCCAAAGGTAAGGTGGAGATCCATGGAGATAGACCTTTTGCGTGTGTACACCACAGATGCAAGCAGGCACCACATACGGCTCCTACACACTCAAGAAAAATAAGTTGACAAATTACTATATTTTACAATATTCAATATTCTTATACTACTAAGTATCAGTTTCTTAGAGATACAACAAACAATGGCACCATGTTTCTGCATTCCTGTGGTTAATGCAGAGTAGAATCATATGGGGACCGTTGGCATTGGAGGTTAGGCCACATACAAGTTTCTGTTTTTAAGTATTTCCTACCTCTGATTCATTTCCTGGAGATAATACATTCTTACCACTTTTGGGGGCAGTCTATTATCTGTAGTGTATAAAATTGATATGGTAAACTGTAACATACAACCATGAACCCAACACCCAACTTGGGGACGCCTATGTGGCTTCCCCTACCATAGTCTCCTTTCATGCCTATCTTGGTTTGTGTCTTATTCCTCTTGACTTTATAAGCAAGGTTTTTTTTCCCATGTAGGTAGGTCAGTGGCCTGGTAGAAATGAAGATCTTCTGATGAGACACTTGTGTCTCTTAATTTGATTATAAGAATATTGAAACAACGAGTGTTTCCCCAGGAGAAGACCCTAGCCAGAGAGGAAACTTGTTTCTAGGAAAGACACTTCTAACAACTTGTCGACCACCTTACAGCAGACTATGTGGGTGGGACCACACCTTGACCTGGGACCACTCAGCTGTGCATATCCTGGCCCTATATTTGAACTTCAGTCTCACCTTAGGACCCAAAGACAGCTTTGGGATGGGGGTGGGCATTTATTGGACCTCTTTATCTCTCCTCCAGAGGGGCCACACTGAATAAATCTACTTCTGCTTTCCATTATTAATTAGGCTCTTTTAATTGACTTACTGAGGACAAGTGTCCTGACTCAGCTCATGGGCCCAAACTGTGAGCTCACGTTGGGTAACAGGTGTATTGTATGGTTACGCTTTGGTTGACTTCCAGGTTGGAGGATACCATGTGTGGTCTCCTAGCTTTGTTTGTTTTCAATTAACTCGATGTTGGAGATGTGCTTGTGTTCTTGTGCAGATATGGTCCCTCTTCCCTGCTTTACACTGGAGGTCATGTTTTCCTTTCTCCTGTTGACAGACATTTGGTGTCTGTTTTTGCTGTTCAGAACAGTGTCTTTGTGAGCGCTCTTGTACCCCTGCTGACATATTAACATTCTTGAACCTCTCTGGCATGTATTTAGGAGTGGCATGCTGAGTCATCAGACTGTTTGTGGGTTATGAAAGTGACAGCATCATCAGGACACATGTCACCAAAGGGTACTTCATTAAACTATCTGTACAATGTTGCCTGAAGAGATACTTGAGTATACTGCTGAAGGTGGTCCAGGCTTAAAAAAAACAAGGCTCCACCCCAAGCTGCCAGCAAAATGTGGCAGAATGGTCCACCATGGTACTAATTTTGTAGGCATGAAAGATACAGGACTGTGGAGGGTCCTGGAGTCTTATATCACCGTTCTAGAGTGCTGCTAAGGCCAGGCAATGTGTAGCAAGGTCACAGACCCTGCAAAGAAACCCTGAGGGTGGAGCACATGTGTGCTATAGGCAACTGAGCTGGAGGGACAGGGCTAGCTAAGCTCTTTGGTTCCCAGATGATTTGATGATTTTGTCATGAGTCCCAGGTACCAGACACATAGCTGCAGAACATGGTGCTTTCCTTATCAAGTTTCCATCTTGTTTTGGCTTGATTATTTCTTGCAGTGCTTCATCCTTCCTTTTGGGAGAGGAATGTTTGCTATTGTATGTTAGAAATATGTAACTTGTTCTTTGATTTTTATAGGAGCCACAGTTAAGAAACCCTTGACACCACTGAGTAGTACTAAACTGTTAAAGAATATGGAGAATTCTGAAGTGGACTGGATATATTTTGAATTATGAGATGGCCATATGCTTATGGAGATAAGGGATGAAGATTATGGCTTGGTAGCAATATGTTTGCATGACAAGTTGGCATGGGTGAATTTGTAATAGTTAATATTTATTGCCAACCTGACAGGACCTAGAACCACCCAAAAGACAAACTTTTGGGTGTATCTATGAGATAATGTCTAGATTATGTTAATGGGGTGTGAAGACCCACCCTAACTGTGGGCAGTATCTTTCCATGGTCTGTTGTCCCAGACTGAATAAAAGGGAGAAAGGGAGATTACCACCAACACTTACCACTCTCTGCTTCCCCACTGTGGATGCAATGATCAACCACCTCAAGTTCCTACCGCCATGCCTTTCCCACCATGTTGAACTGTACCTCCAAACTGTGATCCAAAGTAAACCCTTCCTTAAGGTACTTTTGGCAGAATTCCCTGTCACTTCATTGAGAAATGTAACTAATACATCTGTGAAGGAAATGAAATCACTGTCAAAAGACATCTGCTTTATGACCTCCATTGTGTTATTACTAACAATAGCCAGGATATGTAATCAACATAGTGTCTATTAACACATGACTGGATAAAGAAAGTGTGGTACCTACACACAGTGGAATTCTTTCCAGCCTTTAAAAGTAATCAATCCTATCATTTAAAAAGTGTGTGTGAACCTTGTGGAAACTATGCTAAAAATGAGTGAGACTAAGAAAGATAAATACAACATAATCTCATATGTGAAATAAATTGAATTCATGGAGTCAGAGAGCAGAGTGGGGATTATTAGGGATAGTGACACTGGCAAAGTGTTGGTCAAATGATACACAATTTCAGTTAGGCAAGAAGAGTATGTCCCAAAGACATTTCATACATGTAAGGCAAGGACCATGTATGAAACAGTAGTGTATTGTCTACTGGGAAATTGCTAAGAGAGTAGATTTTAAATGTTTTTAATATGCAGAAAAATAAGCATATGAGGGCTCTGATTGCATGTATTAACCTTAATCATTCCACAACATGTATTTATATCAGAGCATCACATGGAATGCTATAAATGTATACTTTATACAAAATAAATACTTGTGGAAAATTACCAGAATGAGTTGAAAGTACTTGGGCAGCCATCCACATGTCACCTGATTGCAATATATGTCAATTTATAGGCTCTTTTCCACTGGCTCTTATTTTTAAGCCTTTCAACAAATTGAAAGGATCTCACAGGCCGGGTCCCATTTCTGGGGTTTAAAGTGACCCCATGCTGTTTCACCTAGGACTCAGCACTGAGACTCTGTAACTCGATTTTCCTGGCTTATAAATTGGGTTCACAGCAAGCCTCTATTGGGTTGTGGGATAGTATAGGATCAAAGCGGGCAGGGCTCAGTGAGTATGGTACAGGTCACGGGAGACTCCCTTATACCAAAGCCAGAAACCTACAATGTTAAAAATATGTACCTTCCATGAACTCACTAATTAAAGGGTATTACAGGAGGAGCCCAATAAATCAGACCTTTAGATTAGGTCCAGGTTGAGGGGCTAGTTTGCAAGCTCAGTCATAACAAGAAAATATTTCTTCTATTTAGTAACTTCTCCCTAGAATATTCTCTGCCCTTTAATATATGGTATGTTGAAGATAGGCTGTCAGATAGTTACACTCGATTTTTTTGTGTGAAATTTGTCATGCCCGTTTTGGTTATTTGGTGCATACCTGATGACTGAGTTAACACACAGCATAGTTCACACTTTCTTGTGGGGGTGATTAATTGATGGATACAGGCCCAGAAGCAGAAATTGTCATTCTGGAAAGTGTCTGATCTGCCTGTGTCTTGCTTTATATGTTTCTTTGGTCAGATGGTAGTAATGTGACTTTTTCCTGTTTAATTTGTGTAACTGATAGAACCTTTATTTCCTGAAAGGCAGCCTTGAACTCAACGAAGCGTTAGGATCTAACAGAGACGGTGAGGTGTGTCAGGTTGCTTGGTACCAAGCCCAGTGGTCTAGATGTGCAAACTGGTGCTTCGGTGAGTCCTAGTTGATTGAGTTACAGAATGAGTACTTCAGCAGACCAGTATTTGTTTTTGTCTATAAAATCCCCTAAGGTAGATTTCTCAAAAAACAAGAATAAAAAAAAAATCAGCTGGCAGATGTGCATCTAGGATTATCTGTGTCCAAACCACAAAAGAGATCCAGGTAGTTTCCTTTGCTATCTGAAGTAAGTGGCTGCCTCTTTACCCTATGGTGGTGTTTTTGTATGACTATTTATGTAGTCACTGTGACTAAATGCTCAAAGCAATTTTAAAGCCAGAACTTAATCTGGTTCTGGCTTTCAATCTGTGATGGGCCTGGCTCTGTTTTTCTTAGGCTTATAGCAAGGCAGAAATGTCATGAAAGAACAGCATGGTGGAAGCACAGTGCTCACCTCACAGCCTCCAGGGAACAAAGAGAATGCCTCTAAGAGCTGGCTGCCCACTTACTCTTCCTATTCCCCTGGGCCTGCAGCCTAAGGGATAGTGCTTGCTGCCTGCATTCAGTGTGGGTCTTTCTCCTTAGCCATTTGTAGAAACATCCTCACAGCCATCCATAGTGGTGCTCTACTTACCCAGGCACCTCCCAAGCCAATCCGCTTGAACCATCAATATTAAACAACACAATGGATCAGTCTTTCTGATCAGACACTTCTAGATAAAATGATTTGCTTTTTAGACACCTCTAAATTCAGAGCAAAACCCTACGAGCCCAAACCTGTAACAGCTTCCACACACCTCTCTGTTCTGACCACCCAGAGTGCCCCGAGCCTGCTGGCTGCCTCACTGCAGTGAGCCGATGACTCTGACCTGCCTTTTCTAAGTTGATGCCCCGTGACCCATGGGGAAAGATGTCCCACAGGAAGCAACATCTTTTTAAAGGAAGCTTTCTGGTGAAAAATGCTGCTGTATGTAAGGAAAAGCCATTTAGCAAGTAGTGCTCCCTGAAAGGCTGTATGTGTGGTGCTTCCTTAGTGTCCAGGAATGTTGGTGAGTAACCCCAGAGAGATTTGCTGACACGGTTTGATTAGCCTTGCAGATAGATGATGATGATACTTTGAGGCCCACTTAGAAAAATTTCTTTCTAGAAGCTATCGATTGCACTGATTATAATCACAGCAGGTTTCAGCCTGCTGCCCAAGTCTGGAACTTTAGACAAGTTAACATCAACAAGCATTCTGCGATCAAATTTCATTTAATTACAGTTTGCTGCCAAGTCCTGGTTTCAAGGCCAACTTGCCTGCCAGGTGTCTTTCAACAGTACCCAAGCCGAAAAGAACCTGTGAGGGTGCTGTGCACTGTAGCTAGTATTACTCTGAGACCAAACCTCTGTTTTATCCTGAGATAAACCATCTCTGCTCCCCTGGAAACAGACTGCCTTGCTGCTAACCTGAGGCTGGGGAAGCAAGTCCATCCCAGTTGGCTTTTGCCTAAAGGAAGAGAAATCATGTTAGGTCTTTATAAGGAAGGTGTATGCTGGAGAGAGAGAGAGAGCAAGCAAAGCTTTTGCTTTCCTAGATCACTTTTCTAGCAAGCAAGGATCCTCAGACCCTCAGAACAGCTATCTTTCTCCCTTTGCAACAGGCAGCCTCTGCTTGCCAGCTTATTGCATTATTGCATTAAGACTAGCTCAGAAGTCAGCTTGGCAGCTGTGCCCTTGGGGAAATTTTGAGGAGAGTGACCTGCCATTTCTAATAAGCATGCCATTACACTGAGAATTGAGTTACTGAGAGCCTGGCTACTCCCTTGAGTTTGCTATTTAGCCTCTTCCCCTGTTTTATTTTTCCTGAACTTGACTGACTGGACACTAGCTGTTCCTAGTAGGATACAATGAGCAAGAAGCTCAAAGCCTTGTATGCCAGACCCTTTATTTTGAATCACATTGACTTGTGAATGATAGGATTTGTAAATCGTTTTCTCTGAAGTCTGTCTCTTTCTTCCTTAAGTAAAATGGGATAGGACAACCCATTATCTGCCTACCCTGCTCAGGGGACTTGCTTGAGTTTTCTTCCTCACAGTAAAACAAGTCACCTTTATTGAAATTTCTCTGTGACTTCAAAATTCATAGGGAAACTTAATGGAACAGAAATGCTAATGATAAATTGTGGAACAGCAGGACTGAGAAGAGGGTACACCCCACCACTCAGTAGGACTCAATGGAAAATACCCACCTGGAAAGCAGGGTGGTGCTAGGGCTGATGAAGGCAATTGAGAGGTAACTAGCTAGCAAGTTGGATCTACTTTAACATCATATAAGAGATTTTTGTGACCCATGTTGGCCTGGGGCGGGGGTCTGGAACCAAATATTTATATCTCTTTACTATAAATCTAAAGTAACAAGAAAGAATATTACAGATAGGTTGGGGATGGAAAGGATCACATTGTAAAATATGTAGTTATTGATGTTTACTAAGTGGAGTCAGAAATAGGTCGACTAACTTTAGTTTATTGGGGAAAAGTACTCAAGCAAGGCAGCCAGTGACCAGGTTTGCACCTGAGCAGGATGGACCCTGAAATGCTTCCCAGTCAGCCCAGCCTATCAAAAGAGAGCCTTGTGCATGCCTCCCTCCTTCTTAAACCCTTGTTATGTAACTCTGACCAGGCCCAAGCAGACATGGTCAGCAGTACCTCTAATCAGGATTGCTCCATACATGTAGTGAAAAAACAACAACAACAACAACAACAACAACAACAACAACAACAAAACATGATTCTAAATCAAGCCACATTGTTAAAAATAGCCTCTTATTTAATAAGACCTCCTGAGTGAAGTCTGCAAAGGACTAGTTTGGTTTCTGGCAATGTCACAGGTGCTTGGGTGAATCCCCCACACTGGTATCTGCTAGGGCAGGTTAACAAATGCTGAAAATGCTCACAACTTTGTCGCACTCACAGATACGGATGGACAAGAGAATGTTCACAAATAATAAGTTTCTCGTGGTGATTACATTGTTGATGCCTATATAGAAAAGCTCTTTAACATGTCTTCAGTAACAGTGAACATAGGAAGAGATGTCAATTTCTAGTTCACAAACAATAGCCCTATTGTGTTTCTTGGATCGATAGTAACTATACTCTTACTAGAACACAGCTAATCTTTGGAGTTCTTACCATGTTCTGGGCATTTTATAAGAAGAGTACCTTTTAGGTCTTTAAGCTATCGAATGAGATGCCAGCACATCAGTATCTGAATACATTTTAACAGCAAATCCAAGACTGTAGCCCATTTCTGTGTGTTGTACTGTTAGATTCATTCGAAGCAGAATTGACTTTATGTATGGCATGACATATAGGTTCGACTGGGATGTGAGTTCTTTGAAATTCAAGATCACATACAAAATCTTAGACTAGGCCCATTGTGAGGTCTACTTAGCAGATACTGCCCATGGGATCCCTCTGCTGTATTTGTCCATACTTCTGCCACTGCCTAGGGTTACAGGTATATGTTAACTTAATAGTATGCATGGTCCTACAGGCCAGAATTATTTTCTACTTGTACCTTTATTGCTTTTGATAATATTTCATTCATTTTCTTATATGTGCTTTGACTAGTCTTTAGTCCTTTTTAGTCAGAACCAAGATGGTATAACTAACCTGTCATCACACATTGACCACTATGGAGCATAAGATTGGTCCACTGTATTTTCTCTCTCTCTCTCTCTCTCTCTCTCTCTCTCTCTCTCTCTCTCTCTCTCTCTCTCTCTCTCTCCTCTCTCGTTGTCTCATTTTACACTAAGCTGAAAATCCTTTACAACTGAAAACCCCAGGGCTGTGGAGATGGTGTTGTGGGTAAAAGTGCTTGCCACATGGGTGTGAGGTCCTGGGTCTGCACCTGCAGAGCCTGTGTAGAGTTGGCTTTATAGGGTGTGTCTGTTATCCAAGGGTTCTTGTGGGGGAAAATAGGAGGTAGAGGAAGTGGGGGAGCCCTTCCGGGTGGTAGCATACATTTTAATCCAAGAGTTCCTACAGGAAGATAAGAGGTGGAGTGGGGACATTTCCTAGAAATCTCCCCCCAGTCAGACTGATTATACAGCAATAACAAGTAGACCTGCCTCAAACAGGGTAGAAAGCAAGGGTGGACACCCATAACTATCTTCTGACCTCTACATGCATGTGCTGTGGCATGAACAAGCCTGAACTCATGCAGGAATGCATAGTGCACACTTATACTTTATACACAACCATTACACACACACACACACACACACACACACACACACACACACACACACACAGAGTATATGAACAAACAGTGAAGAGGATTAAAAATGCAGAGTACAGTTCTGGAAAGACCTGTGCATGTATCACTTGGGTAATGCACAATTTGAGAGTGGTGAGATTCTGTGTATCCTGCCCACACTACATACTTCTTTGTGTGTGCTTATGTGTGTATGTAAATATAATATAATCACACCATTTCTCCCTTCCCTTTCTTGCATTCTCTCAAGTCCATGTCCCCTTTCTTCATTAATTGCTGTTACATACATACATACATTCATACATACATACATACATACATACATACATACATACATACTCCTAAATATCTACAGCCTACTCAGTCTGTATGAAGTTGCTTTCCCATGTGTGTTATATTTTTAACTCCAGTGAGCATCAGCACTTGGTTGAGTGCACCCTCAGGGACTGCTAAGCAAATAGGCACATAAAGTCTTATAGAAAACAACGTGACATTAGATTAACATAGGAGGAAAAAAGACAAGATACCAACTGAAGTGGCTGCATGAAAATGTGGCTTGATGACATCGTTCATTTGGAGAGCCCATGGGAACAAAGAGTTTTATGCATTCAGCTTTTTTTTTTCTAGGTAGGGAGGCATCAGATTGCCCATAGTTGAAGTCCTCTTCTTTGGTTTCCAGTTTCTCTGACCAGGGACATATTGCTTTACTTTTCTGCGCCTAGGCTTCCCTGTGTGTGAAATGGTATCATAATAAAAGCCATCTACACTGGTTATTAAGGATATTGAAGTGACTTAGTGTATTGCGTCTCTGAAGGATGCACAGCCTAGCATAAGCAGTGCTGACACACATTTGCTCGCTCTACTTGCTGTGATGAGCAAAAGTAGGTCAGGAAAGCAGCTCAGAGAGTCATAGCTGACAGCATCTGGAGGAAAGCCTCCTTGGTGAAGTTTTGGGATCCTGAGATGAATTTTGCATAGGAATAAAAAGTCCAGAGGCTAAGGGTGTGTGTGCTGTAAGCCTGTGTGTAGTCTGCTTCCATAGGGGGTGTGGTTCTCTAGTCAACACCACTATTCCATCTTTGCCTAGTGAATGTTTTCATCAAACAGGCAAGGTCTAACTAATGTGTGTGTGCATGCGTGCGTGCGTGCATGCATGCGTGCGTGCGTGCGTGCATGCGTGCGTGCGTGCGTGTGTGTGTGTGTGTGTGTGTGTGTGCGTGCGTGCGTGCGTGTGCGTGCGTGCGTGCGTGCGTGCGTGCGTGTGTGTGTGTGTGTGTGTGTGTGTATGCTTGTAATGTTCTGTATAACTGATAAAAACCTGACTTGAATCACACAGTGGAGTGCTTCAGACAGAAGCACGAGTTCTCAGTCACCGCCCTAACATGAATTAGGGATCAGTCTGGTAGGGGAAAATGACTGCTTACTAGCAATGCTTGTTCCTTAGAATACCTGTTTGGAATGGACTGCAGATAACCCTTAAAGTTGGTCACTGGTTGATTTAAGGAGGTGCACCCGAACTTTTAAAAAACTTGGCTATGTGCTTAAGGTGCCTTTGGGTAAGATGTCATGATTGCCCACAGCACTCTTATTGCATTAAAGAAAATGGTGTATGTGCTGCTGTGAGCTCATGGATAAGTGCCCTCCCAGTGAACAAACGGGTGACAGAATACAAAGGAAAAGGCATCACCTGAAACTCACATGTCAGGAAGGTGGCAAGGGAGGAACATCCAACACCTGATACACTAGGAGACAAATCAGTCAACATGCACAAATGTCACAAATAGGATGTGGTAGTGCCATTGGTCACATGGGAACATTAAGGCTTGGAGGAGATGAAGATCCTTGTCAAGATCATATGTAGTAAGTGGCAGAGCTAAGATGAAAATTCATTTCTGAATAAGATAATGAGGCAGTTCCTGAAATGTCAGCTAAAATAAAATTCATTTCAATGCCTCTCAAACTCAATTCAGTGAGGAATGACTTTTGCATCAGTATTAATTCATTTTTCTCGTGTAAGTTATTACATTGAATACCTAAGTTGGAGTTAAATGTCTTCCCTACTTCTGCATAAGTGTCCTTTATACTTTGAAGAAGAAGAAATTACTCTTTTGTTTTGTTTTTTGTTTTTTGCAGATTTTTTTATTTGAATTAGAAACAAGATTGTTTTACATGACAATCCCAGTTCCCTCACCCTCCCCTCCTCCCCTACCATGCCCTCTCCAACTAAAACCCTACCTATCCTTTCTGCAAGTCTATTGTATCCTTTGGGATAGGGCCTAGGCCCACCTCCATGTGTCTTGACTCAGGGAGTATTCCTCTATGTAGAATGGGCTCCCAAAATCCACACCTATGCTAGGGATAAGTACTGAACTGTAGATTTCTGAGGTTTCCTTACTGAAACCCATGTTCCTGGGTCTGGATCAGTCCCATGCTGGTATCTGAGCTATCAGTCTGGGGACCAAGAGCTCCCCTTTGTTCAGGTCAGCTGTTTCTGTGGGTTTCACCAGCCTGGTCTGGGCCCCTTTGCTCTTCACTTGTCCTTCTCTGCAACTGGATTCCAGTTCAGTTCAGTGATTAGTTGTGGGTGTCTGCTTCTACTTCCACCAGCTGCTGGATGATGGCTATCGGGTGGCATATAAGTCAGTCATCAATCTCATTATCAGAGGAGGGCATTTAAGGTAGCCTCTCCTGTGTTGCTTAGATTGTTAGCTGGTGTCATCTTTGTAGATCTCCAGACATTTCCCTAGTGCCTGATTTCTCTGTAAACATAAATGCCTCCCTCTATTATGGTGTCTCCATTCTTGTTATCTTCTATTCTTCCCCCGACTCAACTTTTCTGCTCCCTCATGTCCTCCTCAGCCCTCTCGTCTCCCCTTCTCATTCTCCTAGCTCCCTCCCCCCCGCCCCGCCTCCCTTACTCCCAATTTGCTCAGGAGATCTTGTTCCTTTCCCCTTCTCCAGGGGACCATGTATGTCTCTTAGGGTCCTCCTTATTTACTAGCCTCTCTGGTGGTGTGGATTTTAGGCTGGGTAATCCTTTACTCTATCTAAAATCCACATATGAGTGAGTACATACCATGTTTGTCTTTTTGTGATTGGGTTACCTCACTCAGAATGGTTTCTTTTAGTTCCATCCATTTTCCTGCAAATTTCAAGATTCCATTTTTTTTTCTGCTGAGTAGTTTCTCCATTGTTTAAATGTACCACATTTTCTCTATCCATTCTTCAGTTGAGGGGCATCTAGGCTGCTTCCAGTTTCTATTACAAATAGTGGTTCTATGAACATCGTTGAACAGATGTCCTTGTTGTATAAATGTGCTTCTTTTGGGTATGTGCCTAAGAGTGGAATTGCTGGATCTTGTGGTAGACTCATTCCCATTTTCTTGAGGAGTCACCATACTGATTTCCCACCAGCAGTGGAGGAGTGTTCCCCTTCTCCACATCCTCTCCAGAATAAACTGTCATTGGTGTTTTTGATTTTAGCCATTCTGACAGGAGTAAGATGGTATCTCAGAGTTGTTTTGATTTGCATTTCCCTGATGACTAAGGATGTTGAACACTTTCTTATGTGTCTTTCAGCCATTTTAGATTCCTCTGTTGTGAATTGTCTATTTAGTTCTGTACCCCACTTTTTAATTGGATTGTTTGGTGTTTTGGAGAATAGCTTCTTGAGTTCTTTGTATATTTTGGAGATCAGTCCTCTGTCAGATGTGGGGTTGGTGAATATCTTTTCCCAGTCTGTGGGCTGTCATTTTGTCTTGCTGACTATGTCCTTTGCCTTACAGAACCTTCTCAGTTTCAGGAGGTACCATTTATTAATTGTTGATCTCAGTGTCTGTGCTACTGGTGTAATGTTCAGGAAGCGTACTCCTGTACCGATTAATTCAAGGGTATTTCCCACTTTGTCTTCTAATAGGTTTAGTGTGGCTGGATTTATGTTGAGGTCTTTGATCCACTTGGACTTAAGTTTTGTGCATGGCGGTAGACTTGGATCTATCTGCAGTCTTCTACATGCCTGCATCCAGTTATGCCAGCACCGTTTGTTGAAAATGCTCTCTTTATTCCATTGTGTAAATTTAGTTTGTTTGTCAAAAATCAGGCGTTCGTAGGTGTGTGGGTTAATATCAGGGTTTTCAACTCTATTCCATTGGTCTACCTGTCTATTTTTGTGCCAATGCCAAGCTGTTTTCAGGACTATAGCTCTGTAATAGATCTTGAAGTCAGGCATGGTGATGCCTCCAGAAGTTCCTTTATTGTACAGGTTGTTTTGGCTATCCTGGGTCTTTTGTTTCTCCACATAAAGTTGAGAATTGTTCTTTCAAAGTCTGTGAAGAATTGTGTTGGGATTTTGATGGGGATTGCATTGAAGTACTCTTTAAGCCAGCTTTGCAAATGAAGTTGAATAATAGCCAAGAATGGCTCCATTTAGCCCTGTTACCTGATGTAACATTCAATGAGCTCAGGACACTATGGAAGGGAAATTGTGTTGCCGGCTTGTGTCCTATGTTCTCAGTTTCAGGTCTTATAGACTATTAGGTTTTTCAGAATGAGAATCTACTTTGTGGCTATGTGGTCTCTAGCAGTGGTTCTCAACCTTTCTAATGTTATGACCTTTAATACAGTTCCTCATGTTATGGTGACCCCCAATCATAAAATTGTTTTGTTGCTACTTCAGAAATGTACTTTGTTTTTGTTGCTACATCATAAATGTGATTTTGCTACTGTTATGAATCATAATGTGAATATCCATGTTTTCCAATGGTCTTAGGTGACTCCTGTAAAAGATCATTTGACACTCCCAAAGGGGTCGAGACCCATCGGTTGAGAACCACTGGTCTAGAGACACAAAGCAGCTTTGACCTAGTTAATTCCTGGCAATCTGACATTAGTACAATGTATAATGCACAAAACTACTGAAATTTTTGCAAATCACTCTAACAAAACTCTTTTAGTTTATGTGACAGAAGGATGAAAAATGTTCTGAGATTTTATTAGAAATAATAGCAGTTAGAAGCTGAAGATGTAATATACTAATTTCCTTGTATATTGAGTCAAAGTTCTTAAATATTGATTAGGTTTAAGTCATGAATATGGAAGCAGATAAAATAGCTGTGATGTTTGGCATTTTATTGTTGCCTTCCGCCATTGGGCCTTCCAGAGTGGGTGCCAGCTCACGGGCCCTTCCAGCACCTCCTTCAGTGGGTCTGTTGAGGTGCCGCTATTGGCTCCCAGACACTATTCTAGTAAGAATGTCCAGAAAACTGCTCCATTTACAGTCAGCAGTTGCTGAGGGGCATGGTTTGCTGGCACTAGGGAGCCAAATTGAGTTCAGATAGCATTGGCTCTGATGAATCAAGCCCAACCTAGGTCATCAAAGGAGGGCAATTGATCAAGAAGACATGGGAGACACAGGAAAACCCCAGGGATGAGTGAAGGTCCCACTGAAGAAGAGTTGTGGAAGCTTTGTTCACATCCCTACTGCTGCTTCAATTAGTTATGGGGCTCCCCGGACTTGGCTTTCTTGCTTTCTTTCTTTCTTTCTTTCTTTCTTTCTTTCTTTCTTTTTCTTTCTTAGTTTCTTTCTTTCTTTCTTTCTTAGTTTCTTTCTTTCTTTCTTAGTTTCTTTCTTTCTTTCTTAGTTTCTTTCTTTCTTTCTTAGTTTCTTTCTTTCTTTCTTTCTTTCTTTCTTTCTTTCTTTCTTTCTTTCTTCAAGGCAGACACCAAATGTACCAGACTTGGTTTTCATTTCCTCCCACAGATCTACTGATTCTGTACCTTTCCCATGAGCTAGTATAGGACACCAACAATTTTCTTGGCTGCTAGAGAGCTTTAACTGTATCAACTATGCCACTCGGAACAAAACACCTGTTGATATACTCAAGAAGATCCGCATTTTGGTTCAGAATGTTAGGGTGATGCGTTAGATTTTACCAATTGCCGATCTCTGGACAGACTTTATGTCCTTTTTACATAGCTTTCATTCAGGTCAGTAACATGTATGAAATATGGCCATGGACTTGTGGGGAAGGATACTCATATGTTTTGGTACAGCTGTGTTCATGCTAGATAAGGGCTTAATCAAAATCCATTGCCACCTTTCATCATTTGGTCTTAAAAATTCCGGGAAGCTGAGCTGCACAGCATCTAGAATGTATCACATCTGGGATGCACAACATGGTGGCTAGGTCTTCATCCAGCCTGTTTCTTAAGGCTCATATGTTGATAGAATGTTTGCTAGAAATATTAAACTTAAGACTGCTGTTTTCTTCCTTTGGTTATTGGTCAATGGAAAGGACATCAAGGAATCTAAGCAGATTGTGTGTTTCCCCAGGCCAAGGTTGGTTTCCTTTCTTGTACTCAAGTACATAGTATAATACAATTACTGGAGCTTTATGGAGAGCTGTGCATTAGCACACACTTATTGTTGAATCTTGATCATGTTCATTTTAATGATTCTAGGTTCAAGTTTGCTGAACTTAGCTGAAAAGGGAATTCAGCTTCTCCTTCTGTACTCATACAAGTTAACACAGCCGCTTATCTCTAGTTACTGGCATGTGCGTATATTTCTCCTTACCAGTTCTGCTGTAGCTGTCTTCTTATTTAATCCATTTTTGATGCCCAGTACTTGAGGTAGCGTCACATTAGAGTGAGGCTAAGTTTAACAAGCCTGCCCCCCCCACCTCTTCAGATGCCAATCCCAAATCCCAGGTGGTCTCCTCAACTTCTGCTCGAAAGGCTGTAAGTTAGAGTTCCTGTGAGTGTTTTGCTAGGTTCGGTTAGTTTGTTAGATGGGCTAGCAGATGTCAGGGCAGTGCATTTTCTGATTTACTATAATAGATGCTGATGCCCAGCCAGCAGGAAGGATGTATAGGGTGAGGTGTGGAAGAGTATGAAGGTATAGTACAATGCTATGATGCCCTATCTTGGTACCACCCTTCAAGAACTTCCACATGGCCAGCTGAGCCCAGGCTTTTTGGTTTGCATGGAAGCTTCCCTGCAGACACATACCTGTGTCATTGGCCATTGGTGACACACTTATCTTGCAGCCACTTTCCACTCCACGAAGCTTAGTGAGAGTAAATGAACTAAAACCCTCATTTTCGAATCCCGACTTCACCTTTCAGTCACCAACCCCAACCCTGATGCTAACAAGAGACAGTTACCAGACAACTCACTAGCATATACAAAGAAGACATCAGTTAGATGATTCCAGAAGTTTGGGCATTGTGTTCCGGGAAACATGGAGAATACCAAATGTGTATTTCAGTGTGTTACATAGGGTTAAACACAGTAACGGTTATTTGATTGGGGAAGGGATTCACAATGAGTGTATTGGTGAATACCTCTTATCATATGTGTTGACTGGAATTTTGGCCACGTGAAGGACACTATTACAAATGGACATATGCTGCACTCCTTCAGGAGGGTTGGTTTGGTTGAACTGATTCAAGGGTCCTGGATGGAGGTGAGGCTGCAGTGACCCTGACTGCCTCGCGCCCTTTCTTTGACTGCTTATTGTAAGGATAAGCTTTAGTCATTTTTCTTTTACCACTAGCAGAATGAAAAGAAAACTAATCTAGCTATTTTTTTGTAGCTTACTTTTTGTTTGTGAGGTAAAATTCATGTACCATAAACTGAGCATTTTCGGGTGAACTGCTTAGTGGTAATGAGTACATTTCCACTGTTGTGTAAGCACTGCCACTATTTAGTTCTAAAACATTTCATCACCCCAAATTAAGACCTGCAGCCATCAAGATGCTACTGAGCCCTTTCTCCCTTAGAAATTACCAGTCTGCTTTCTGTCTGCTTGCTTTACCTATTTTGATGTTTTTCATATAAATGGAATTATATAATGTGTGACTTTTTATATCTGACTTCTCCCATCCATCCACCAAAATTGGCCTGCCTTTGTGGTTTTTGGTGTGTGTGTGTGTGTGTGTGTGTGTGTGTGTGTGTGTGTGTGTGTGTCTTTAGGGTTCCTTCCATTGCCATTGCCTCTTTCTACATTTTGTACATTATTTTCTTGGTGGTTGCCATGGGAATCATAATATCATTTATTTACATCTATGTAATCTGAATTAGCACTAAGTTAGCTTCAGCTGCATGGGAGAGCTCTGTCTGTGCCTCTGCCTCTGTGTTGTATTGTCACAGACTTCAGTTTCATTTGTTGTGATAACGTGGATTTATAATTGGTGAATCCACTTGTCTTTTAATGACACAGTAAACAACATGGCACATCACACCCAATGCTAAGCCACACCAGCTCTCATGTTTGCCTGCGTGGTCTTTAGCTGATTCCATTTCTTCTGGAAGTGCTCATCTTCACCTCCTCTCTCAGGTGGGTCTTCTCATAGGATTGCTCAGCTTTTGCCTGCCTTGGACCAGCTTCAGTTTCCCTTCATTGTGACAATTTCTTTCGTTCTTTTTAAGTACTTTATCCCAATGCGCTGAGCTGTTGTGACTTCTGCTGGAAACAGGGCAGCCTTCCCTGTCAAATTACTTCATTGCCCATCACTTCTTTCTTTGTCTTCCAGATTCTTGCTTTGTCTTTGATGGTGATAGTCAGGTCTCACTGTAGGTCTTGGGTTTCTCCTTCAGAGAGGTTGTTGGGTTATATGAGCGTGTAGGTTATGCATTGTAAACCTTGGGGATTTGAGCCGATTTTTTTATTATTTTATAAATTTTATTTAAATTAGAAACTATTTTATTTTATATATCAATCCCAATTCCCTCTCCCTCCCATCCTCCCATGTCCCCTACCAATATCCCCCATCCCAGCCCCCATCCACTCCCCAGGGAGGGGGAGGCCGTCCATGAGGGATCATCAAAATCTGTCAAGTCATTTGGGGGAGGGCCTAGGTCCTTCCCCATGTATCTAGGCTAAAGGAGTATTCCTGCATTGGAAATGGGCTCCTGAAGTCCATTTGTGCACTGTGGATACATACTGGTTCCACTGCTGAAGGCCCCATAGACTGTCCAGTCCTCCTAGCTGATGCCCACGTTCAGGCGGCCTGGTTTGGTCCTATGTTGGTCACCAGCTGTCATACTGGTGTCCATGAGTTCCCATTTGCTCAGGTCAGCTGTTTCTGTGGGTTACCCAGCATGGTCTTGACCCCTTTATTCGTCACTCCTCCTTCTCTACAACTGGATTCCAGACATTCGGCTCAGTGCTTAGCTGTGGATCTCTTCAGCTGGCGTTTCTTAAAGTCTACTTTCTATCCATTAGCCTCTCTTTCTTCCTTCTGGAAGCTCCATGTGCATATTTAGCATGCTCTGTCTCAGTCTGTGATTTCACTCATCCTGTCTTCACAATGGCAGACTCTTCTTAGCTCTGCTAATGAACTCCTCTAGTAAGTTTTTTTTATTTGTTTGGGTTTTTTTTTTTGTTGTTTTTATGCTTTTCAATTCTAGAATCTCTTTTTGGTTCCATTGTCTAATTTCTTCCTCTTTACTGATAGTCTATTTGTTTCTATGTTAACATCCTCTGTTTGCTGTTTTTTATAGTTCTGTGTGTATTTTTGAGATCGCTGTTTAAAGCCCATGTTGACTGAGTCACAGAGTTCACCTTGACAGGGACAGCTTGGAGTCAGTATCTCCCTCTCTGCCCCCCTCCTTTCCCCTCTTTTATTTTGTGTCTGAAGAGTCCAGATATCCCTGGAGGGGTAATGGAGATGCTCAAGGATATTCGGGTGCCATTTCAACTTGTCCTTGTCAAAGTCCACAGGAAAGGTGGCCCAGGTTTTCTGTGTTCTCAGCTGTAGTGTCAGCAGTTTTTCTCTCAGACTGCACTGCCTCTCAAGATGTCACTGCTATGTGTTTGGATAGTGGCAGTCTTTCCATTTCTCTTAGAGGGGTGTGTGTGTGTGTGTGTGTGTGTGTGTGTGTGTGTGTGTGTGTGTGTAGGGTAAAATATTCTTTTCTAACATATTTGATAATGGGTGTTCAATCCCCACTTTAAGGAATAGTTTCTTCAAATGTGTGCCTTCACTTTAAAAACAATATTGTACTTTCCCAATCACTTCAAAACTTGTCATTTGGGATGCTGTGTATTTTCTTCATTCTCTGGATTTTTTTTGTCACTAATACTTCTGGAGCCTCTCCTGATGCCAGGTTCTGTTTCCCTGGAGTAGAGATGATTGGGATACATGGGTTACAGGATTTCCAGGGCCAAAACCTGTACAGGAGGTTCTACCCCTGCCCTCGAAGCTTTTAAATATTTTAATACTGGGAACAAGCTTATTAAAGACCAGAAGGGCCTGGGCTACAGAGGAAGATGAAGGCAGTTACAGATTGTGAGCGCACAGGCTTGCATGGACTGGACCCTGGTAGATGTAAATAAAGAGGGCATTGGTAGAAAAGACGGAAGTGGGCTCAAGACAATGATTGTTTAGCTGTCCCTTAATCTCTCAACCTTCCCTCTTCAGAATAAAAATGTAACAGTTATGTTTAAAAACACAGGATCCCCTGGTAAGTGGTGAATCTACATATAATCCTGGTGTCTCTCCAACCATGGTGAGGACTAGAAGCAGTCGGCTTCTACCTCCTGTGCCGTTAGCAGGGTTCTGTAGAAATGGTGCCGGCCAGCATGAGGCTCTTTGAATACCTGTGGGTTCTAATTGGTGATTCCTGTTTAACTTCACAGAGGTTCTGAGTAGGCTAAAAAAGATTGTCATGCCTATGGCATTGCTCTCGAGTAGCTCTGAAGCCGAGGGTGGTTTGTTTCTGCATGCCACACAGCGAGTGAGTCTTAGTGCTCTGCCTCTCTCATGTGTGCGAGTGTAGTCGCAGGGACAGAACTCAAAAATATTTGAACAAATGTGGTTCTGAAAATCATACCACCCTACCATTTCCCTTAATTTCGTATTTTACAAATTGGCCTTTACTCTCCCATGTTTTCTGGGAGACTTTTGTCCTCTCCTCGGTTTGCTCTTTCCTACACCAGCATCAAACCTGTTCAAAATCTTCCCTGTGTCTCACCAAACACAGCTGTTGGTGAGTAAAGAAAATGGTTGTTTAAGCTCATAAAGGATGATTTACCAAGAAAGAAAATGAAGGGGGAAGCCATTGAACTAACTTACCAAAAGAACCCCGTAATTTAAAAATATGTGTCTAATGTTATTTGCCTGTGTGGGCCTGGTTGTACTTGGTTTCACAGAGGGACAGGAAAGGCAACAGTGTTAGGGGAAATCAGTAAAGGACAGTGCCAATCATTTGGTGAAGATTAAATTGTCCATGGCCTTCTTTGGCGTCATCAAGCCAATGTTTTAAACTCAGCAGGCTGGCTGTGATTATGGGATACTGTTGGGTTTTGACTCCAAAATGGCCATATCCTGCTGTGATCATGAGACTTAGGAACTATCTAGGAAGGTTCATGGTGTTGGTCTCTGAAATTAAAATACAGCTATGCAAGGGTTGTCATTTTCTGGCTAACATTTCTGCAACCAAAGAAACCTCCAGACAATTGCCCCTATGGGGGTTTGTATAAACAAATTCATCTTGACCATGATATCTCTCCAGACTGATCTGAGAAACTAAATCTTCCCTCTGCAATCCTGTATACCCTCTTACCTGGTTTCCTCTGGTTTTTGATATGTGTGGGCATAGTGTGCAAGTCAAGCCTTTTTATAATGTGTCCATCCTTAAGTAGTATATTTTCTTCTTCTAGTCAGTCTCAGGCTCCCAAGCCAAGTCATGATCTCTCTAGGATTTTCAGAGAGGAGCTCCCCTGGTACCTGGAGACTCCGTTAGAGTGGGTTACGATGCCTCCCTGTGGGGGTAGTCCCTCCACCTGTGTCTCTTTCATCACTCTATTTCCCCTACAACAAGCTAATTCCTCCTTTTCCCAAAGAATGTAGATTTTTGCCAGACACAGGGAGCTAAATGAGAGCAAACTTTAAGCCAAAGAGTGTTCATGGGTATGTTTTCCCATCTCTCAGTGGTACCACTCCTCCTCCTGTTTCTTGGCCAGCAAGACAGTGAAACTTGGAAAAACTTTTCAAAATTATAACCCAGCTATAATAGTAAGTAGAATAAAATCAGGATGGTAGTGATTGAGAAGTTGCTTGTATGAGCAAATTACTTTTCTGTTGTCTCAAAATGATAAATTTTTAAAAATTAGAAAGTGTATTTAGTGTGTGTGCATGCATGCTCACACTAACTTATGAGGGTCAGAGGGCAGCTAGTGGGAATTGATTCAATTCTGCCACCATTTGAGTCCTGGGGACCAAACTCAGTTTGTCACACTTGGCAGCAAGTACCTTTCCCTGCTGAGCCTTCTTGTCAGTCTCCCAAAATAATTTTACTGGTGGCATTTTAGACACATAAAGTTCAAAGGTTATGTTTCTGAGTTATGTGAGAGCAAATTACTTCGTTACCGAAGGAATGTGAAGTTTTTCTAGGCGGCCCTGATGGGGGCAGCCCTGGTTTTCCTCTTTGTCTTTGCCCAGTCCCTGAATTCCAATCACGTGCTTGAGTGAGAGCTCAGCATTCAATTTTGTGAAAGAGAACAGACGGAGCAGACGCTGTGGAGCCTTGACACACAGCAAGACAGAATTTTTGGAATGGTGTTAGTGTTGTGTCTATACCAGAGGCTTTGTTTGGGGCCACTGCTCAGCAGCTGTCAGTCTTTAGGTGCTTTAGGACGCCTAGCATTCTCCTCATGCAGAGGGCACCCTGTGTTTGCACACACATGCTGTGGAAATCAATCCTGGACTGCAGAGTCCCTGGACAGGGCAGGAAGAGGCCAGGTGGAGTGAGCACCCTGACAAAGCTCCTCTGGCTGTTTGCAGATGGCTGAGGATCTGCAGAAGGTGTCTCCTGGAGTGTGAGGTTTCTCAAGTGGATATTTTGGGAACTGTGACAACACACTTTTTTTCTTTTTTCTTGTCTTTTGTATGGAATGCACACACACACCTTCTTGTACTTTGATCATCTCTAGCTTACTTATCGTACTTCATGTACTGGAAATGTGCAAATAGTTGCTTTACTGTTTTGTTTAGGGATTGTGTCAAGAGAAAGGTTTGTGTTTGTTCAGTGCAGATGGAATTTATTTTCTAGTATCTTCAACCCAAAATTAGTTTAATCTGGGAATACCGAGGGCTGTTTGTGTTTGTATGTGCATGTGTGTGCACTGCTGATTTTATTTGTGTGAACATATATAAGGATACTGGTTTCTTGGATAACAAAAAATCAGCAATGCCATGAAGGATTCATATTCCAACAGGTAGATGGTGACCATACAATTAAGTGACAGGATTTGATGACAGGTTGGAGGCTTGGAATTTGAAATTAGGGAGTATGTTCCCAACTGAACAGTATAGGCAAAGGTAAGTTTAAATAAATATCTTTAATATTTATGTATTTAATATTTAAGGAAGCATGAACTAGATTGGGTTTTTTGTTTGTTTTGTCATTTTTTTGTTTTGTATGGCTTATATAGGTCTATATTTGCTCTATTTAACAGATCATCCTATGACTTGATTATATCAGTAAGGTACAGACCTACAAGAGGCTGGGCATGGCAGTGCATAATGTGATCATAGCACTCAGGAGTCTGAGGCAGGAAGGTTGTAAGTTCAAGGTCATCCTGGGTAGCATAGTGAGTAGTGAGTTCAAGTCCAACCAGTGCCACACACTGAGTATCTGTCTTAAAAAAACAAGAAAGGATCTGGGGAGATGACTCTGTAGATAAAGTGCTTGCTGTCCCCTGGGTGGCTGGAGTCAGGGTACTCAGCACCCACATAAGGGCCAGTCAGGTGTGGTGGCTGCCTGTGATCCTAACACTTTGCGGATAGAAACAGGTAATCTCCAATGGCAAGCTGGCTGCTTGATAGGCAAGCTCTGTGTTCAGCTGAGAGACCTTTCCTTACTAAGTAGAGAACAATACGGGGAGACACTGGGTGTCAACCTCAGGTCCCCATACCCATGTGCATACACGTGCAAGTGCACCCACACATGCATACATACATGTAAACATGCATATGCACACAAGCACATGCAAAAATGTCCATAACAACAACGACAAAGGCAACCCTCAGAGAATAAATAGAGGGGGAGAGGAGATGACACAGTGGCTGAAGCACTTGCCATGCAAGCAGGCAATTTGGAACCCAGAATTCCAGATCCCACATAAGATCCAGATGACATAGTACCCATCTGTAATTCCAGTGTGCATGAGGCAAGATAGAAAGCAGAGAGAGGAGAATCCCTCAGAGAGAGGAGAATCCCCAGAGAGAGAAGAATCCCTTGAAATTCATGGGCTGGCTAACTTTGTGTATGCAACAGCCAACTAGAGACTTTGCCTCAGATGAGGTAGACTAGTGAAGCTTGACACCTGAGGATTCCCTCTGACCTCTACCTGTGCACTGGGGCAGAGAGAGAGAGAGAGAGAGAGAGAGAGAGAGAGAGAGAGAGAGAGAGGATAGAGAGAGAAGAAGAGAGAATAGAGAATGGCAAGGAAACATCCAAGTCATTCCAGGTCTGTGCCAGATGGTAGACTTACTGAGCTGAGAGCCCTCATGTAAGCCTGCTGAAAGATCGCCTAGTTGTCATCTGACTGGGCAAACCCTATCATCTTCTTGCCTCTTCTAAGCTCAGCATGCTCCACTGGAAACCCATTGTGTTATGTACTTGTAAGTTATTGAAAATTGACTTTCACGAAATTGAAAAGAACAGATTGACAGTACATGAAGTGATTTTTCTAGAAAGTATATAGATCTTCTTGTGACTGCCTTGGTGAGAATATAACCATATCAGTGAGAGCTCAGAAATCCCTGCTTGGTCAAGTTATTCAATAAGAGACTTCCAGTTTGTCAAAAAAGACACTCATACAGAAAAAAACTAACCTGCATTCTGCACTCTTGTTCTTTTGAAAGGATTTAGGAAACTCCCAACTCCTTGTATTAGCGCACTGATGATGGATGGAATAGTTCCTTTTTCCTTTTGATCAGAGAACGGAGAACCTGCTCAGCTCATGGCCAGGCTTCCTGCCTAGCTTCTCTTGATACATCCCCACCACATCTTGTGGTTGAACTTTACCCCACCCCCCAGCTACAAAGGACTTTAAAACCAATTTTTTTTTTCATTTCTTAGTTGCACTATTCACATTGAGGACATTCTTGGGGACAGTGCAGAAGAGCAGCTTCACTGTCATAGAATAGACAGTAGGGTGATTTGAATGAGAAAGATCCCCATAGGCTCATATGTGTGGGTGGATTAGTAGGTAGCTTTGGAGGAGGAGGTTTCTCTTTTGGGGGTGGGCTTTGAGTTTTCAAAAGCTTCATATCATTCCCAGTCTTCTCTCTCTCTCTCTCTCTCTCTTCTCTCTCTCTCTCTCTCTCTCTCTCTCTCTCTCTCTCTCTCTCTCTCTCTCTCCCTCCCTCCCTTTCCCTCATATTTGTGTCTCAAGATGTAAACTCTCAGCTATGCTCCAGCATCATGCCTGCCTGACCGCTGCCATGCTTCCCCCCCTGACGATTATGGACTAACCTTCTGAAACTATAAGCAAGGCCACAATTAAATGCTTTCTTTTATAAATTGCCTTGGTCGTGTGTCAGTAGTAAAGTAACTAAGACTGACTAATTTTCTAGACCCACAATGACTCCCTGAGAGTTTTGTTGTTTGTTTTTAAGTCTTTAAAAGGTGAACTTTTTGCCAACCATCGCAAGCCTCCTCAAATCTCACCATCTGTTCAGATTGAATATAATGTAGGATCTGGTCAGGAAAATCTAGTTGGCTATTGAATGCATGAGGGAACAGAGTGGTTATGAATCAGAAGTTCGCAGTTCCTTCGCAAAGAGTGGAGAGTTTGCCACCAGACAGAAAATGGAAAGAGATGGTTCTAGGAAATGGTGTGACTGTAAAGATCAATTGGTGGAGCATGGACCTTGTTAGTCTCATCAAGTATAACTGGATCAAAGCCAGCTGGAGAGAGCCTAGTTGGGCTGTGTTCCCCATTAGGGACTGAGACAGCTGTCCTCATGTGCTTGACTGTCATCGTCTATTTGAAATCGCTCATCTCCAATCATTAAGACAACACACAGAGCATGTTCCATGTTTGCAGAGAAGATGGGAGCCAAGGTGGTGGATGACAGCATGGGTTTCAGAGGGAAGACCAACAGTGATAGAGTCTTGGTCTACGCTTATGATGATCTGTTAGAAATGAGGTGGGAAGTGGAGCAGAATCACAGAGGGTTAAAATACAATGGTAGCTTCAGAGAAAGCCTGATGCTAATGACTTTTTAATGACTGGAAGAATGAAGGAATTCAAGAAGTTTAAGATGAAGAACATTCATTCATGGTATCCCAGGGGTCCCACAGGATACAGGAGGAAATATAATGCATGGATACATAAGGAGTTTTTTGGTTGCAAGAACTTAGCCTTCAACCATCCATAGCATCTGTAAATTATCTGATGATTAATGGAGTCTATTAACATTTCCTGTAAGGGAGGTTGGGCTTCCAAGGTGAATAGTAGTGGGGGTTGGGTGCAAAATGGATTTCCATGCCTCTTCACAGGTGAGAATTTCAGGAACAGAATTGTCTGAGGAGCAATAGGAGGGTGTCCTTAGGAGCACTGGTGAAGTCACTGAGGCCAAAAGCCCTGCTGGGGAACTGCCAAAATGACAGGATTCCCTGGATCCAAGATGTCAAAGTCCATGGTGCTGCTTCAGCTACCAACACTTTCCCCATCAGCTTGACCGGGCTGTGAGAACAGAGCCTAGGGAAGGGCTGTTTCTGAGACAGGAGGGCAGAGCTAGTGAATCCTGCTGCCACACCACTGCAGTGATCCCTGGCAAGTGTGTCCCAGGTGTTAGTTTGCTAATGAGTACTTGTATGATGAAGACTTGCTGTCCAAGCTGTTCTTAAAAAGGATGACTTTGGCAGTGGTGTAGCTGTGGATCCGTGCAGTGCAATTGAGATCAAACCTGGGGGTGAAATACAGCTCTTCCACTCACTTGCACTGTGAATTTGGGCAAATCAATTACAGTCTCTAGGATTACTTCCATTGTCTGTCACCCAGGCTGATATAGGGACTGAAGTGAGATTACATAATATATATATATATATATATATATATATATATATATATATATAATACCCTGTGCTACCAAATGTAATCTGTGTGTATCTGTGTCAGTGTTAATGGGAAAGATTTTCAGAGAAAACCCAGTGAGAGTATGTCTTCATAACAATGGTTGCAAGTGGATGTGATTAGGAATCAAGGCCATGGTAAAGGAAAAATTAGGAAGACAAAATGACACAAGACAATGGAAAGATACCAGGACCCTGAATTTGAATGACAAAGAGAAGGATGGTGGAATTAGTTGAGGGCTGGAGGAGGGGAACTGAGTGACAGCCTTTGTTGTGACCTTACTGAATTTCAGGCACTGCTGGAGCATCCTGATACAAGGCAAGAGGAAAATGTGCCTGTAGTCTCATAGGGGAAGTCGAGGCTGGAATTGGGTGACAGTTTCTAGAAACTGGTGTCTGAGATTTTGGAATGGAATGTTGTCAGCAGGGCAGAACACAACAGTGCTTCAAGGAAGGCAGGGGCTGACTCAATGGGCATGTAAGCCTGTTCATTTCTCTTGTTGCTGGCTCTTCCTCACACAGCCATAATTTCTGTTCTAGTTAGGCTTCTGTTGTTATGATAAAGCACTGACCAAAACCAGCTTGGGTGATGAAAGGCTTTATTGTCTTACAAGTTACAGTTCATTATCAAGGGAAGCCAAGGCAGGAACTTAAGGCAGGGACTGAAACAGTGACCATGGAGGAGTGTTGCTTACTGACTTGCTTTCCATGGCTTTCTCAGCTTGCTATCACCTACCCAGAGGTGGGACCATCTACAGTGGTATGGGCTCTCCCCATCGATGATAAAACAAGAAAAGCCCTCAGACATGTCCAAGGTCACCGTGATAGTAGCATTTCCTTAATTGAGATTCCCTCTTTCTAGGTGACTCTAGTTTGTGTCCAGTTGACAAAACTAACCAACATGGTTTCCATACTTAATGACTGGAGAACTTGCTACAGTTAGTATTGTATATTCTTTTGTTCATTTTTCTAACACTCTTAATTCTTGGAGCATAGGGATTAGGGTAAACTCAGAACCCTGATCATAAGGCAAATGTGTGCTGGCCTGCAGTAAATAATCCTGATGTTCCTTATAGTGAACCTGTGACTGAATGGGGGGAGGGATGCTCTGAAACTATGGTGGTTGCTATGATGCTCTGAAACTAAGGTGGTCACTGTGAAGGGGGTTCAGGAGAGAACTAGGCCAAGGCCATCACTGTTGGATGACATTAAGATGAAATCACTGGCATCAACTCTCTTTTTAGTTTGGTGGTCTGTGTATAATGAATATGAGTTGAAACACTAGATTGTTGACTGTAGATTCAAAAAAGCAAAAATAACAGGGGTCTAGGAATTAGGACAGTTTCAATATCCATGAACTTTCCTAGTGGTATAACCAGGAAGCAAAATCATGATAAACTCAGCTGCAGGGTAAATCAGCAGTGGCTTAGTAGCAAAATACATCCTTTAACAACCAGATGGGAAGTGTTAAAGAGAGGCAGAAATAGAAGAAACTTTATGCCAAAGCCTCTTGTTCATGGCCATGCCAGTCGCGTAGCTTTTGTGGATTGAAATGATTGTGCCCCACAGAAAATAGGACTTTGTAAATGTGGTCATTACTGGCTAGTTAGAATGAAGTTGTTCTGGCTTGGAATGAGGCTTTATTCCGATGACTGGTGTCTTTATCACAGAAAGAAGAGACACACAGAGGGGGAGTCGCCATGGTTGACACATGATGACAGGCAGGGATTGAAGTTGGCTGAAACTGTGCATAGGCTAATGATATAAGTCACCCAATGTGGGAATGAGGCCCCGGATGAATCATGGCCCAACTGACACCTCGAATTAGACATTAGCATTAAGGTTTGTGAGAGATTCTGTTGCTTCAAGCCACTTAGTTTGTGGCATTTGGCTATTACAGCCCTGGTAAAAAGATAACTGAGGTACAAGGTTAAGAGGAAGTGAAGGCCCTGGAAACCAAAGTGGTATGACTCATCAACAAAGTAGGAGTTATAGAGATGAGTGTAGGGAGACAGAGGGAAGGATCCAGGGGCAGAGCTCTGGGCCTCCGTCGAGTCTGCTGGCAGGCCTTCTATCCTGGTCTCACAGAAACCCATCCACTCATGCGCTTGCCACAAAATGCCTCTCCTTTCACAGTTTTGCTCATGTTGGTGAACATAACTGTTAGTTCCTGGCATTTGAGGTTAAAGGATGCCTAGTGTGGGCATTGGTTTGTTTAGGGAAGAATTGTGAAAGAGGTGTCTGTGATTCTAAATGGAGCTGAGTGTTTCTGGATGAAATAATTCAAGGGCCTCCCACTCTCTGCCCACTGAAGGAAAAAAAAACAAGTAAACAATCTGCCTCAGAACATCACTGTGAAGGAAGAAAACAGGATTGAAGTGAGTAATTACTCTCCAAGAAATCCGGCAACTCTGGACTGCCTTTCTGGAGAGAAGAGCCATTGATAGCTGGGGAACTACACTGGGAGGGAAGGGGGGAAAAAGAATAAAAATGGATGTCTAAGAATCCAGTCTTCAGCCTTACACCAGAGAGCAAATGGCAGTCACGGGTGTTGGAGCTGAGGAAGTCACTGTCTTCCTGGGTGTAGCACTGATGAGCTGCTCCTGCTCTAGTGCATAGCTCTGCACCCATGCCTATGTGGGCAGCCCTGCCTGAGCCCAGTGGGCTACAAAGTGAAAAACACAGACAGGAAGACCTGAGAGTGGGATGGGGGCTTAGTGGGGTGATGGGAGTAGGAGGGGGAGAAGAGAGGCATGGGGGTGATTGTGAGCAGAATATATTATATACATGTGTGGGACTGTCAAACAATAAATTAATAAAAATTATTAAGCACTTAAAAAAAATCCAGTCTTGTCAGTACTGAAGATTTAGAGCGTCTGGGGGCCTGGCATGATTCATTCTATTTCTCTCCCAGGACTCCAGACACTGTATTATGAAAATCAGTGTCTTTAATTTGTTATCCTGAGTTCCTGCACTAGAAAATGAATTTGGGATGGATTTTAGGAGAGTCTGCTGATACTGGGAACAGAATGAAGTCTTTACATGCTCCTCACTTAGCTTGTAGCATTTCTATGCCATTAATTCTTCCAGAGATTTGAAGATGCATATTGTAGGTGACAGCTTGGATTGTGTGTATCCTGCCGGCTCTATCCCTGCAGGGATATCCAGGGCAGTGGCCTTCTCTGTTCAGTCCTGCTTCAAAAATAACAATGTAATCCAGCAGGGGTCGCTCTGTACAGCCATTGGCATGAGGTGTTCCAACAGTTGCCTGATGCTGGCAGAGAAAGAACAGGAGCCAGTGTGAACTTGTAGACAGCCTTGTTTCCTCCCATTAGATGAAGCATTTATTTCTTCTCTTTCTACCTCCCTGAGACACCTGTGAAAACAGCAAACAACTCCTTAAAAAGACTTTCAAAAATTTGTTTGCCCCCAAAATGTGAAAATGCTGACCCTAGATATTAAAAGAGAAAACTAACCATCATCGGCTTGTTCCATTCATGTGCATACCATTTAAATGAAGTGACAGTAGAGGAGGACTTTGGCCTGGCTGCCTTTGGAACTGACAGAGATGGGTCCCCACTGAGGGGCAGTGTTGGAATGTGATCCCAACCCCAATGAACAGTCTGGTCTGGGGCCAATGTATGGAAGAATAAAAAAGAGGTGAAATGGCTGTTGGCTGTGTATGACAGTTTCAATGCATGGCTAGCTGGAGAAGAGCAAAAATTAATGAATATCACTGTTGTTTTAAAAAGATGGTTTCTTAATTAGTAGGAGGTGTGTGTGTGTGTGTGTGTGTGTGTGTGTGTGTGTGTGTGTGTGTGTGAGTGTGTAAGACTTTAGGGAAGATGCCAGAACATGTTGGGCCTTGCCTTTCCCCAGGCTGCTGTCCCAGCTTGGTTAGGCTCCCCATGGGTTTCATGGTTAGCTGGATCTTTCCTGCAGCCCTTCTCAAACCTTCCAGTTTTGGGTGATGCTAATGGGGGAATGAGGACCTTTTCCACACCTATACTGGGATCCTAGCCATCTTCTAGAGGAGAAGCCACAGCAACCCTGTATGCTCTGTGGGTTGTTTTTATTACTTGCGTTACTGCTCTAACTGACCACAGCTCTTCTCGCCATCAGCAGCACTGGAGTGATTCTCCTCACCCTCCTGTTTGCCTCCAGTGTTCTCTCTCTGGGGCACACCGCTGGCCCTCAGATGGTCTTTTCTCTTTCCTTTCTTCAGAACACTGTTGGCATTAGGTGAGTGTGCAGGCCCAGTGACTGAGTCATAGCCTGAGACCTTGAGCCCCTTGAACTCTGAGCTCAGCTGTGGTTGTCTTTTCCCTGATGTTCTGGCCCTGTCAGGCCTGCCTCGAGGACTGACACATGTAGAATATTAAAGCACTCATCCTTCAGTCAATTATTTAGCGCTATGAGGCACGGCATCCTTGGGGTTGGAGATCATGGTTGGCTTGTGGTGATAGCCAGTTAGTCCCTTTGGCTGGTTCCATGGCTACTTGGGGCTTTCTTTTATACCTTCTAGTCTTTGGTTTTCAAGGAGAAATTCTTCATGCAATTAGTGATTCTATTCTAAAGACATTTGCTTTAAAAGGTCAAAGGTATATGAAAATATATTTTTAAAAATATCAAGAAAGTAAATATGAAATGGACTTGGACTACAATATTGTATTTGATAGAAAACAGAATAAGGGGCCACAGGAAAAAAAAAGATTTACCCCCATGGCATTTTAAGTATTGTGTATTTGTATAAGCACATACTTGGGCCGATATTACAGTATTTTAGTAATGGGGCATAGGGTGAGCTAGATGGGCAGACAATTTAGAAGGAAGAGAGTTGTGTTTACCTGTTAATCTCTGGTGTGAGCCTGAAGCATCCAAGATGAGGTTCTGGTTGAGTGTGCAGGTGAGGGGCTTGCTATGGTCCTTATAAGCTCTGACTCTCTGGACTCCTGTTGATTTTCATGGCCGCATGTGTTGTAGGTGCACACGGTCTCTGAATGCTTGGGTTGGTAGCAGAGAGCCACACTTCGGCCAGATTGCCCATGTGTGCATGTACGAATGTGTGCGCACACACATCTGTAGGTTTACTCATTGTTTCAAGCCATTCATCTGTGTTTTGCTCATCAATAGAGCCATGACATGAATGCTGGTAGATCAGGAGTTCCCACCTCAGTTGAGCTGTCTGTTGCCATTAATCTCCTATAGTGTGTGTGGCGGGAGACAGGGGGCAAATGCAGATTACAGATGGCAGCTCCTGTGGACATGTGTTGGAATGTTCAGAGTCCTGAACCTTCCATTTCTTTGTCTCTGATTGTGCCTGACTTTGTTCAATTGAGGACCAAGAGGCCACACTTAGCTTGTGATGCTGTAACCAGTGATGCTATTCTGTTCAGATGGTGTTGTGAATGTGGCTAGATGAGGCAGGTACTTGGCAGGTGAGTTCACGCTTTAATGTTTCAGCCACACCTTTATTTCTTGCCTGGTGCACTGGCTCATTTACAAGTGTACTATGCTGAGTGCCATGTTTCTTCTCCAAGGCAAAAAGGGACTTTTTTTATTAGGCTTATATCATCTTTGTTTCTCCAACTCTTTTATGATGATTTAAAACAGTGAAGTGTTCAAAAGGCTTGAGAGGAAACTGAATTGCCACAGAATAAACCAGGACACAGTTGACTCACTGGGCCTGGAGGCTGAGGCATCGATGTTAATGGGTGAGTTTGGCAGACTGGGAAGGCTGTGTTGTGAGTTTGTTGTGGAAGCAACCCAAAGCGCTGGAGACTTTGCTCCACCATACTTTGACCCCCTGGAAACATGTTGTCCAGAGGTTTCCCCTATTGCTCAGATGTGGCTAAATTAACATAGGCCTTGGAAAGGCCTGAAAAGTCATCTTCCATTCACACACATGTCTAACTCTTTCTACAGAAAGTGTCAGTCTCCAGGCAAGCTGAAGTCAGAGGCAGGCCCTCTGATCTATTCCGCCAGGCACTCGATGGCCAGCCTTCCTGGAAGACCGTATCAAGTTTGCCCAGTGTTGTGAATGAAAATAATCCATTGGTGAAAGCCCCAAATTAGAAACCTCTTGGTATATTTATTTCTGTGTCTCAAGAATTCTGATTTAAAGCAGACTTTATTTCAAGTAATGCGAACAGTAGGTTGTTCAGGAGTCTTGGATGAATCAATGTTTTCTTCCCTCCACTCCAGGAAAATCTATTTAAAGTAAAGGTCAGCGTTGGGCTGGAGTTAGAGCCCACTGAATGCAAGGCTGGGGCACAAGACCAGTGCTGCTCTTTTCCGTACAGTTGTGAGCAGTGGGGACACAGGTCTTATGCAAGTCATCATTTTCCACACATTCCTTTCCACGTGACCTTCCTCTACTTGGAGCCTGGTATGGAGCCAATCGTGTATGTTACACAGGAAGATGAGCTCTTGTGAGGCCTTGGACTTACTAAATTTAGGAATAATTTAAACCTTGAAAATACTGTCTGAAGACTTCAGTGCCCTTTAGTTATGCCTAAGAAGGAAGCAGGTAATATAGTGTAGCATTCATCTTTGAGATGTGCCAACCCTTCCTTTCACTCTCCTCTTACATCTTCTGGCCTGTCAGAATGAAGGTTATCAGGTACTGTCTCAGTTAACAAAGCCTGACCTTCTTCATAGACTCTGGCAGATCTCTGTCTCTGAGCTGTGCATCTCCGGTCCTGCCCCTTACTTGACTCCCCACTCCCAATCTCTGCCTCTCCTAAACCTTCCTTTTATGTACACAAGAATGTGTACATAGTCCATGACTTTGTGATGTTCTTTGAAGAAAAAATAGTGAAAGAATTAGCCAAGACATTGTAGGTCTCCAGGAGAAGCTATTTTAATGGTGAAGATACCACCAAATAACTATGAAAAAATAGAAGTTGGACCATAGTATCCATCCCATGAAGATCCAGAGTAGATGGGCAAATATGGAGCCGGGATGGGGGAGGGTGTGATTTCACACAAAGGTAAAGAACTAACTGAGAGGGTGACATCAAGGAAGCAGGAATGATGGTTCAGATGAGGGTACTGGGAGCTGCAGTGTCCTGGAGAGATGTGTACTGAAGGCAGAAGTGGTGTGATTGGTACTCCTGAACAGTCCCACACAGGGAAAACTAGCTGGGGGAGGAACCAGAAGCCCTGTTTGGGACATGCTGTGCTTTGGATGCCCAACTATGTGGAGGGACAGTGAGATGGGTGGAGCTAGATGGGGGGGGAGAGTTTGTACCCACAGATAGAAATTTGGGATTAACCTGTAGTTGAATTTAAAGTCAGAACAGACAGAGGTCCTATACAGATGGAAAGCATCTTTGAACTGAGCCCCAGGCTTTTGTGTAGGATTCAGAAGTACTTACCTCCCTCCCTTCTTTTCTTCCTTCTTCTTTCCTTCTTTCCTTCCTTCCTTCCTTCCTTCCTTCCTTCCTTCCTTCCTTCCTTCCTCCCTTCCTTCCTTCCTTCCTTTCCTTCCTTCATGTATGTCTTTTATGTATATGAGGACTCTGCCAGTATGTCTACAGGCCAGAAGAAGCCTAGATCCCACTATAGATGAATGTGAGTTGCCATGTGGGTGCTGGGAATTGAACTTAAGACCTCTGGAAGAGTAGTCAGTGCTCTTAACCCCTGGGCCATCTCTCCAGCCTAAAGTTTCTTATGCTAGAACTTTTCTCTTGTGGCTGCAACCTTGCTCTCCAGTACTCTGCTGTTGCTTCTGTATGAACTGCTCATGGGGCACAGTGGCCACATGGCAGGCACAGTCTGATGTTTGGATGGCACAGTGATTGGGGGATAGTGGTCTGTGGATACAGTGGCCAGGTTGCATGGTGGCTGGGAAATGCAGTGACCAAGGGATCTAGTGGCTGGTTAGCATGGTGGAGGAGTAGTAGTAGTAGGGTTGGCCCTGGTGCATAGCTCTCCTCTATGGGGGAACCAGGAGCTCCTGCTTCTGGGACTGCCTGTCTTTTGGATTCCCAACTATGTGGAAGGGCAGCCCTTCTTTGCTGGCCTTCCCTTGTGTGTCCCTGCATGCCTCCTCTTTAAAGGCATCCCGGCACAGCAGAGGCAAAGGCAGAGGCAAGAGGATCTCTGTCATTTCAAGGCTAGCCTGCCCTACATAATACAAGATTACATAGATATTCTGTGGGCTTCTGTATATGTGTTTGTGTGCAAGGGTGTCTGTGTTTGTATGCATGAATATATGTGTGTTTACATGTATGTGTTTGTGTCTGCATGTGTTTGCATGTGTGTATGTACTTATGTACATGTGTGTGTATGTGTACATGTGTATGTCTGTGTGCTTGCATGCATGTGTCTGCATGCTTATGTATGTTTGTGTTCATAAGTGTGTCTGTGAATGCAGAAGGTGAAAGCTATAGAAAGCAATTTAAGGTGCTTCAGGAAAACTTTGGATACCTTTTTGATTTTTGAATCTTGGTACTTGGATGTTCTGTAAAACTTTTTAGTGTAACTTTGAAATCTAGGCCTTCACCCATTAGGTGGAATAAAGAACCGTGTGTGTGTGTGTGTGTGTGTGTGTGTGTGTGTGTGTGTGTGTGTGTGTACATTTGAGTATGTGTTTGTGTGTTGGAAATAACCCATGGTTCCCCAAGAGATGCTTGGAGTCCGTAACACCCAGTGTTTGTGGACAAGTTTTGTCCAGCCAGAAATGAAGGTCACGGTGTTCCTAAAATGAGCAAGTGTGACACCAGTCTGCAGACAAAAACACAGAAATAGTGGCCACTCTATGTGGGCCCATGTCTCCATGCCAGCTTTCTGCAGCCACTGTACTGATCTCAGTCCCACTTGAATGGAGAGGGTGCTCGAGAGAGAGGAACAAACCAGTGTATTCCCAACAGCCAGTGTGCCTCTGTAGCCTGGAAGAGGAAGAATTGGGACTGAGCCAAAATGCTACCATCACATAGGGAGACTCCTCAGAGACAAGAAGGCTGTACCTGTGTGAACTGGGTGGAGGGCTCCAAGATAGGGTAATGTTTCAAGAGAATCTGGTTATTTGTTTTTGTGAGAAGTCTCCTGATTTTTAAATCTTGAATTAAAACCAAAAACCATTTCCTTTAACATAGGATGAATAGTTATCATCTACTCAAGCTCATGGTGTCTCTCCTGGCCACAAACAATGGTCAAGGACCTTCTGTGCTCCTTGATACATTCTTGACATTTGGGCCCTGAGCCAGTTGAGCCTTCAGCAGGCCTCTCAATCTCATTCTCTGCTTCAGCCCTCTGAGATGTGTGTTAGTTTCCTTCAGCACTTGCAGCCTGTGCATTGTCCCATGTCATGTCTATGATGCCTGTGTGCTTATTCACCTTGAGAGCAGATCCCTTGCTGTTTTGTTACTTGGTGTGTCATCATGGTTACATTCCATGACTACATCCTGAATGTAAACATCCCCACCCTAGGCCCATGTCCTGGGTACTTTTCAAACTTTTGATAGAAGGCAGGCCTTTGTCACAGGATAGATACAAATAAGAGTGGTGGAATGGAGGAAAGGGAGAGCATGGGACCCATAGCTGCCAGAACACAGTGGCTCTGGTAGGGGCAGAGTTCAGGCAGCAGCAAATAGTCCCCAAACAAGGGATGGCCAGCATTGTTTTCAGCACCTGTTTTAGGCTAGGTCATTTGCCTGTTTTTGACCAGGGAGTGTGGTAAGAAATAACTTAAGTGGTTCCTTTTTTCTATTCTTCATCAAGTGCTAACTGAAAAGTTACATGATCCACCCTGTGCCAGCTGCTAGGTGTTCAGATTGTATTGACATCATAAGTGGGTCCTAATTGGACAGACTTTTCCCTGGAGGTACCCTATAGAGCAGTAGTCCCAAAGGGCATCTGTGTGCACCATCCAGGAAGAGTCTTTCCGACACCACATTCTGTTCATGGGCCTGCCCACTGTCACCTGGCTGCAAGTATAAGTGAAGTCACAGTCAGCTCTCAAGCAGCACCAGCCTTCAGTGTCTCCTGCTCTCTTACCAGTGACAGAAGTCTATTGTCTATGTGGGTTACTACCCATCCCCTCTTCCTCACCATCCTCTGATGATTTACCACATACTGTTTCTTCTTTTCCCTGAGCATGTCTCTCTTGCTCTCATTCTGGCTCTTACTCCCTCTTTGGTCTTTTTGAGATGGGGCTGGAACTCAACTCTGCAACCCATGCTGGTCTCACACTTGGGATTGTGCTTGAGAGTGATGGGACTTACACCAAAGCTCATCAGGCTTTTAAACACATTCTTGGCTTTGTGTCTTCTTGAAGAGCTAGATACATATCCCCCAGAAGCCTCTTCGTGGATCTGTCTAATCTTAACCCAGTCTGTCTTTCATACTGTGGATGGAGATATAAGAATCAAACTGTGGCTCTTCCTGCCTGACCCCTACCGAGAGCCCTCATCCAGTGGCTGATGGAAGCAGAGGCAGACACCCACAGATATACACTGAACTGAACTCTGGAACATAATTGCAGAGAGGGAAGAATGAAGATCAAAGGGATCGGTACCAGGCTGGTGAAACCCACAGAAACAGCTGGCCTGAACAAGGGGGAGCACATCAACCCCAGACTGCTGTCCGGGAGGCCAGCACGGGACTGATCCAGACCCCTGAACATGGATGTCAATGAGGAGGCCTCTGCACTCCTAGGGGGCCCCTGGCAGTGGATTAGTATTTTTTCCCTGGTGTAAGAAGGGACTTTGAGAGCCCATCCCATCTCAGCCTGGACACATAGGGGAGGGACTAGGCCTGGCCCAGGATGATGTGGTGGACTTTGGGGAGCCCCTGCCGAGGGCCCTACCCAGCTTGGGGAGTGGAGGGTGGTTGGGGTGGGGGGGCAGGCAGGAGATTGGTGGGGAGGGTTGAGGATAGGGGAGGGAGAGGGAGGAGGGATTGACATGTGAAGCAAGCTTGTTCCTAATTTGAACTAATAAAAAATTTACAAAAAAAAGAATCAAAATGTGAATATTGTACTTTCATACCTGAAAGTCTCCCCAGGCTCCTTTAAGACTCTAGATAAATCCAAGGCTTTCCCCATACTTGCAAGGCTCCCCACACCATAGCATCTTGTTCCTCTGACCTGCAGTTCACCTGCCTTTCATGTGTGGGACATTCCTGTCTGTATGTGACAGACACAGTGATTTGACTTCTTTGTACATTTGTGTACATTACTCTCTGTCTCTGGGACTCCACACATACTAGAATTTTGTGTGTCATAGGCCCCTACTGGTAAAACACCACTTTCTAGAATTTATTTTCTGCTCTCTTTAAGCATTGACATCCATCCCCATTATCTCAACTCTGACTGCCTATGTAGAAAAACAAAGGGTGTTGCAGCCTGCAGAGAGGTCCACTCACTACTACCTGGTTCAGTTGGTGATTGCCTCTGTATTACCAGGGCAACCTTCAAGCCACAAACGTAGGTTATTGAGATTCTGTCCTTAGTCTTTCTTCAGCGGCATGTACTCCAGAAGAAATGAGATCTTTTCTGTTCATTTGCCTATTAATTTGGTTTTATTTATAAACATACAGTAGTCCATGCCAGCCTTTGTAAACTAGGGAGTGCAGTTTTAAAATAATGTAATTAAAAGTTTTAGTCCACAAGGAGCAGGAATCCCAGGAAGGTTAACTACTTATGTTCATTTCCTTTCACAGCATGAGAAAGTAGCACAGCCATTGGGAAACTGGCTTTGTCATGAAGCAGGAGAGTCTCTCAGTCATTGAAATCACAGTGTGCTTCTTAGGATGTGCAGCTCATCTGTGCTGGCAGAAATTAGCATGTTTGTCCCCATGTGCAGTCAGTAATGTGATTTATATTGTTCTCTTTGCTGAAATTTACCTGACGCTTAGTCACATAGCTCCTTGAGAACACTCTACAAACTGTAGCTGCCCAGAAATCAGCCTCTACCAGAGTTTCCCTTATATATTTGACTCTTGTTGTGTTTGGTTTGGAGGCTTTGACTTCCTTTAGGAATCAGAGGACCTTAGACATAGTCAGCATGATGACTGTAACGGACATGTTACAGGCAAAAGTCTTACCCCTAAAAAATGAAAGGCGTTGCTGATTACGTAGAAGTTCTTAGTAAAATTATTCATTCCTACCAAGTGTGAAGATGCTGAATGCGGCAGATGAGTCGCGATGTATCAACTGCCCAGTGTCTTCGGGATCACTGTGCTGCCCACTGTGGGTCAAGCACAGCTCCGAGGAATCACAGAGGTCATCTTACCCTAGCTGAGTGACAGCTCACATGTGCCACTGCTGCCACATTCTCCTTGCAGGAGCGTGACTCCTTGAACTAATTGGCCTGTAGGAAATGTTTCCCTAGAAAGAATTTCATATCTTAAGGAATTGCTTAAAGGACTCACACTCCAAATTAAAATGGAAATGCTTCTTCAAGCGTGTAGTTATGTTTTGTGATTTTCTTTTTTGTAGGCAGCTATTTAAGAACATTTGCTTCTTGTGCAAGAGGATTCACACACAGCTCTAAGTTGAAAACTCTGCTTTGAGGGAAGAAAGCAAATGAAGTATATTATGCTTGCCATTAACATTCTTTGGGAAGTGAAGTGTATATTTTCAGGGATTGTCTTTTAAACTCAGTGATTTGAGCTGTGCCAAATGCTGGTCACTTTTCCCTTTGATAAACAGGGTCACTGGTGACTGTCAAACTCTTGTAAGCTCCAAAGTATAAGTGAATAGGTAGCATCCTTCTCCTTAGTGCTGTCTGCTAACTCACAAGCAGGCACAGAAAATTTTCTCTATTTACCACTTCCCAAATCAAATTCTCTCTTGCAGTGCCTTTTTAGGAAAATGAGAATTTTTTTAGAGAAGGAGAAGGAGAAAGGAGAAAGAGGAGGAGGAAAAGGAGAAGAAACCTAAAAACAGGGTTTCCCATTCACCATACAATGTGGGTCTCATATATATATATATATATATAGAAGGATTATATTATCTATATACTGCACACATTAGTATTTTGCCTGCATGTTCATTTGTGTGAGGGTGTTGGTCCCCTGGAACTGGAGTTACAGTTGTGGGCTGCCATGTGGGTGCTGGGGATTGAATATGGGTTCCCTGAAACCAGCAGTCTTAAAACATTGAGCCATCTTTCTAGCCAGTGCTCTTAAGTGCTGAGCCATCTTTCCAGCTCCACACAGTGAGATTCTTAAGAGGGTCATGTGTGTGTGTGTGTACAGTGAACTAACCCATGACCCCTCCTTAGTTATATTCTTGAAGTCTCAGTCAAAAGAAATCCATTTACTTCAGTAAGCCTTAAGTGAAATTCAGAAATGTATGGTTGCTAATAGCTTAAGACTTCTGCTACATTATATATCATAAAGCATGTATACAATAATTATATATTTTCAATTAAATTGAAAACCCTAACAAATAGTCATCATTTATTATCTTAGAAATGAAAATTAAAACCAATTGTAACACCACATAATCACTAGAAGAACAAAAACTCAAATGCTGCTTCCAAGTTTTGGGAAAGATAAGGAATCAGTAGGAGTCTCACACATAATTGCTGGGAACCCAAAGTCACACACTTTGGAAAAGTCTCACAGTTCCTGTAAAGTTAGAGATGCCCTTGCTTTGTGTCTTAGTAGGATTTCTGTTGCTATGAAAAACTACCTGGAGTAAACTACTTGTAGAGATAGAAAGTCTATTGGACTGTTTCAGGAGTTTCTCTCTGTGGCTGGTTGATCCGTTGGTTTTGGACCTCTGATGAGGCAGTATATATCATGCTGGAAGCACCTGGTGAGGTGACTGTTGAGCTCATGGTGGCCAATGATGGAGGGCTTACAACCCAATAGTACACTAGAATGAACAGATAAACAAATTGTGATCTAACATGTATTGGACTACTACTTAGCCACAAAAAGGATAGATGGTCTAATTGATACAAGCAAACGTTTCCGATGAATCTCAAAACATTAGGTTAATTGAATTGGCCAGACAGATGAGACAACTATGTTTCTTTTTGTGTCATCTAAAAGAGGTGAAACCTAACTGCCAGGGTCAGACCAGCATGGGGAATGATGGGTGTGCTCTGTATCTTGATTACAGAGCTGCCTATCTTTAGAGAAGCTCATAGAGTTGTGCACTTAAAATGGATCAGTGTGGTTGTATACTAGTTAGTTAAGCCACAGGAACACTAATTAACAATGGTAACAGTAGTAAGTGATAGCAATGCAGAAGTACACACTTTAAGTGTTTTAAAATTTATTTTAGTATTTTGTGTGTATGGGTGTTCAGCTTGAGTGTATGTCTATGCACCACCATGTGTGTACGGTGCCATCAGAGGCTAGAAGATGGTATTGGTTCTCCTGGGATTGGAGTTATAGATAGTTGTGAGCCATCACTCTGTGTGTGGGGGTGGTGGGGATCAAACTTGGATCTCTGGAAAAGCAGTCAGTGCTCCTAGCTGCTGTGATACTCCTGTAGAGAATTATGGCATAGTGTGAATTCAGTAAATGGAGTTGATTTGGTTTGAGGACATAATACCTTTTTAGGATGAAAATAGAAACATTTTGTGGTAGGGAAGGATGGGTGCTATAGGGAAATGTAAAGTTGGGAGTTGGTAGCCCAGGAGTACCCAAGGGCACCAGGGTTGGCATCATGTTGGAAGTACCTGGTGTGGAGTTCTTGGTGTTGCCTGGTTCTTGCCTGATGTTCACAGACAAGAAGCCAAATGTGTCTTGAAAATGGTGGAATAATTCTGGTTGAAGACCACCACCTTGTGTCTTTAAAATGATTAGAATTCTAGGAAGTCTCAGAATCTAACCCATTTAACCACGATCCAGTCTGTGTGCTTATGGGCTTTACATTTGGGGATATTCATGCATGAGAGCAAATCAAACACCCTGAGTATATTAAAAGCCACATCCTTCCTGGAGGCGACTTTGCAAACCTGTGACAGCCTAAAATGAATCGGTATTTGTTAGTTGAACAAGGACTTCTGTTAAATCTCTCCAACACTTGCATTGCATCCATTAGGCTCCCTACATGCAAAAGCACCAAGCATATCAGTGCTATTGAGAAGGAGGTATGATTTTCTTATAAATGAATATGAAGAAAAAGAACAGAAGAGGATTGGTAGGAAATGATGATTTCATCTACCTCAAATGTGAGAGCTGGGTGATAAGACGGATCTGAAGAATAGGAGATGAAACAATGAGGAAGGGTAGAACCCATAGCAGGGCACAGGTACAATAGGACAGGACCGTAAAAACAACAACAAAACACAACTGGGCTGTGGACTCTGGGATATGCATCATCTTTAGATATCCGTTTGCCCAAGGTCAGTTTGCAGGCTGTCTCTTCTCCACCTAAAAGACTAAGTATGGCTTGCTTGAATTGCTGCAATGAAACTTGAACCCTCCTGGCTTTCAGCATAGTCAGCTCAGAGGCCCCTCTTGGAATTTGCAGAACATCAAAGTGATGACTGAGGCAGCTGCTGCTCCCAAGGCTTCCAAGAAATCCTTTACGGCTCTGCTGAGCCCAAGGATGGAAGGGGATCTGGCCTCCACAGGTTGCAGAGTTACTGAACTAGGTTGATTTTAAGGAAAGACCCTTGCTTGCTGCTGATTGGAAAGAAAATAACTAGGGTCTGACAATGTTCCATTCTCCTGGTTTATTTCCTAAATATGAAATGCACCTTAGGAGGTCTATCTGCTCATGGGCTGAGCAAGTCTGTTCCTCAGTGCTGCTCCAGAGACCTTCAGATGAACCTGGGATGGGGAATGTATGCAGACCTCAGTGGTACTCCAGGGACCATCAGATGGACCTGGACTTGGGAAATGACTATGAGTGAGCAACTACAAACCTCAGTGGTGCTCCAGGGACCATCAGATGAACCTGGACTTGGGGGAGCATCTATAAATGAGTAACTGCAGAGCCATCCCTTGAGATGGCTGGTGGCATAGTGGTTTTATGCAGTTTTATTTAAACACTGGAGAGGCAGCCACAAGCACTGGCCTTGTGACAACAACACAGAGTTGTTTTTCAGCATGACTAAGGGACAATCATAAAGTACAGTCACCCACTTTTGGCATTTAATTGCATATACTTTTAATCCCAAGAAAGATGAAATTATAGAACATAAATGAGCAGCTAGAAACATAAAGTTCAGTATTAACACCTAGAAGGCAAATGCCAATTAAGAATGTTGGAATGTGGTTTATCCCTCTGCGAATGAACTCCCCTGCTTCAACTCCCTAGGGCCCTCATAACAGCAAAGTCCATTGTAACTTTTAGTAATTGCTTTTTTTATTAAAATAAAAAGAGTACAGTATAAATTTTAGCAACCAGGCTAAGTAGGCATTAAAGGCCCTGGGATCCAACCACAATGCATAACATCATTCCTTTGGGAAAATGATTCTAAGTGCTCAATAACTACCTTACAAATAGACTTTAGGATCATAGTCCACTTGAGAATAAGGAACTGTGTGCAATGGCAATGCCTTCCATTGACTCGCCCGAGAATGGCACCAAAGGGACCTATATTCTTCCATACATGTGTGGTGAACTCAGCTAGTCTGGGTTTGATCAAAGATTATTGCTGAGTAGACACAGAGAGCATGAGAGTTAAAAACAAGGCATATTCTCAAGAGATTCAGGTGGAGAGCTGGGATGATAAAGCTGCAGATGTGTTAAGAAGTTTGAAATCTCCAAGGCAAAGTCAGTGTTGTGAATGGATAGAGTGGGAAAGAAATATTGAAGAACAGAATATTTTTTAAGGAAAATACAACTAAATGTGCCCCTGAAAGGAAGGCTGGATAGACTATGAGGAAGTCAAAGAGATACCTAAGACCTACAAATATTTTTTCATAGATAATATCTGGGAACATTCAGAATCAGTGCCTAACTATATCAGTTCATTTGAGTTGAGCACCTTCATAGTGCACCTGCTATGGCTTAGTGTGGGCAAAGGTTGGCAAGAGGAGTTAATGACTTCATCAAGCTTGCAAGTTAGTGTAATCATAGCCTACCACAGACATGAACCAGAGCAAGACATCAAGATAGGACGTATCAGTGACAACACACAGAATGTTCAAGGGAGAGGCTTGTGGACTTCATCTTTACTTTTGTATATTCCTCAACTCTTTTTAGACTTCTCATCTTGGTTTCACTGTAAGATTCACAAGAGTAGATTACATAAAGTTTGTATGTCTGTGTCTTGTTGTTTTTATTACCTGGGTAGAAAGGTAGCCAGGTAGGTATGATTAGTTGATAAAAATATAGGGTTTAGCTCACACAACTTGAACTAACACAACTGATTCCTTTGCTTGAGAAAGTTATGCATGCACTTTAATCTATGTGAGAAAATTCATGGTTAATAGAATATAAAATGTGAAACATCTTAGTAGTGTTTGGTTCTCTCTTTAGAGAGGGTAGCCACTGTATATGTGCAGTTTGATGTCTAATACAGCCATGGTATGCCAACATTCACTTTTACATGTATCCCAACTGTAGTAGCATTGTCCCATCTTCCCACTCTGTATAAGTGACTGCTACTGTGTGAATGTGTCTGTTGAAGTTCGTGTGTTGGAAGGTGGTACCTAACAATAGGTAATTGTGAATGGGTTAATGTTGCATAGAAGAACTTAAGGCTTTAAGTTATTTCTTCCTCTCCCTCCCTTCCTCTCTCTCTGACCCCCATTGCCCTTCTGCCATGAGGTGACACAACATGAAGGATTGTCAACCAATGCTGGCCTCTTAATCTTGGACTTTGAGCCTCTATTCCCTTGAGCCAATTAAGTTTCTGTTCCTTATAGACTTCCTAGACTTCCTGAATTTAAAGCACAGAGATTACCCCAGACTCTGTAGCTCTCTATGCATGTGGGTCTCCTTCCGTGCACTGTGCAAGCATCTGTAGCAGAGGTCTTCACTGAAAGGCCTTTTCCAAAGTCCCAACATGGCGTCAGCATTACTCTTCCAGTCACGGTGTCCTCTTGGTGCTGTGCTTGTTTCATCCAAGTGTGTCTCTGATGACAAGAACCCTGGAGCTCACCCCCCTGAGATGCTGCCTTTTGGCTTAGTCAAATCTTTCTATTATAGCAAAACCACCATGGGCCCTGAGAGTAGAAAAGGCACTTTCTTCATGCTTCTGGGGGCTGGAAGTCAAGATCAAGGTGAGATGCTGGTTTGCAGGTGGCTGCCATCTTGCTGCATCCTGTACATGGTGTAAAAGAAGAAGAAGAAAAAGGAGACAAGAGAAGGGAGGGATGAAGGAAGGGGAGGAGGGGGGAAGAGGAGAGAGGAGGGGAGAGGAGAAGAGGGGGGAGGGGAAGAAGGGAGGAAGGGAGGAAAAGCAAGCACACTTCCATTTACACTACACTAACCCCACCCTTGTGGAGTCACAAGACTCCACCCTTGTGATCTGACCACCCCTCCAGGCTCTACTTTATAGCAGGGCTTTATTTGGTAATTTGGGAGGATTCAAGGAATACCTTTTATGGTTAAGACCTTTGCTTCCAGAGTTGTAAGATGGAAAGTGACTCCCAAGGAGAGTGGATGTGAGCGCTGCTCTGTTCCAGGGCCTCTGTTGCTATGGAAACTCTAGGACTTTTTCAGGCCCTGTCTTTTGCTTGCCTGGGGAAGGAAAGTTGTACACATCTCAGAATCATAACTTTTCCAGGCATCATGCCTTAGCCTACTTTCTGCTCTATGGCAGAATACCCAGACCTAGTGGTTCATGAACAAAAGAAATGATGTATTTGGCCCTTGATCGTGTGGGATGGGAAATGCTAGTTTGAAGGCTGCATCTGGCAAAGACCTTTGTCTTAGTTAGGATTCTATCACTGTGATAAAACACCATGCCCAAAAACAACCTGGGGAGGGAAAGGATTCCTTCAGTTTATGTCATACTCCATCACCAATGGAAGTCAGGCCAGGAACTCAAAGCAGGAACTGAAGCAGATGGCACAGAAGATCACTGCTTACCATCCTGCTCCTCAGGCCTTGCTCAGCCTGACTTCTTACAGCATCCAGGACCATCAGCCGTGGAGTGGCTCAGCCCACAGTGATCTGTGCCCTCTCCCATAATCATCAATGAGGAAAATGCCCCATAAGCTTGCTCACAGGTCAATCTAGTGGGAGCATGTTCTCAACTGAAGTCCTCCCTTCTCTAATGACAAGGTCATGGCGTTTTGACTTTTTTCTTTTTCTTTTTCTTTTTCTTTTTTTTTTCAAAACTAGCCGGCACAGTCTTCTTGCTCTGTCTTCCTAATTAGAAGACTGAGAGGGATGTGGACAGACAAGAATTAGTTGCTCTTAAAAACACTCATTCTTGCAATACTTCTGTCACTTCCTTCTGGGGACAGGAACTTGATGACCCTCATTAGGTCCCACCTTTCGATACTGGCATATTGGGATGAGGTTTCTACGGGAACTTTGAGGACACATTCAAACCACAGTGTCACCTTTCTGTCATCTTCCCACTGCTCATTCTGGTTCTGAAAACACCCTCCTTCTTCCAGCTCCGGAGCTGCCCCACCCCCACCCCTGTGCTGATGGTGTTCAGCAGCCAAAGCTGGAGCCTCTGCCCCCAATGGTTAAAGGCTGCACTAATTCTCTCTCCTCAATGTCTCTATGTATGGTATGCCTTCATATGAGAGCTGGGATCTCTGTATCTCAGGGAATTTTATTCAACAGCCTTTTCCCTCTTGGGCCAGGGCATGACCATGGGGCAGCCACTGGCATGGACGGCACTGAGCTAGACTGTGGTCTGCTGAAGCAATAGGACCATGCCCCATCAGTAGTGTAGTCTCAGGAGGGTTTCCGTCCTGCATGAATAGACCCCTGGCAGAAGAAACCCCTGCCTTGTCAAGCCAGCTCTTAGCAAAGTGGAAAAACTTTTCTTCTGTCCATCCAAATGCTAAAGGCCAGGTTGTTTCCATAGATAACTATAGATGCTTCCTGGCTGGAGAGGTGGCTTAGTGGTTAAGAGCATTGATTGCTTTCCCAAAGGACCCTGGTTCAAATCCCAGCACCCACATGGCATCTCACAACTGTCTGTAACTCCAGTTCCTGGAGATCCAACACCCTTAATCCAGCAGACAAAGATGTAGGCAAAACACCAATGCACATAACAAAAATAAATAAATCATTGAAAAATCTAGATGCTTCCAAAATGCTTCCTTGAGACTCAGAGTGGTAGAACTGGGGATAAAAGGCATCAAGTTCTATTTTTTCTAACAGAAATCAGTATAACTTTGACTGGGAGTGCATTGTTCTGTTAATTATTCATCTCTCATCACAGTGGCAAAGCTCTATTGGTGGTGGCATTTATTCACTGTCATGTGTGTTTTCCTCAATATATGACACTCCTCATGACTAAATGGTAGGAGTACATTCAGTGTTAACTGTGTGCCAAACCCGTATTCAGTCCTTACTTGGGTCAGCCAGTTTGTTCATAACTAAAGTGCTGGGAAGTGTTCCTAGCCTCATGAGGAAATGCAGCTTAAAGAGGTGACTTCTCTTGCCCAATGTCAAAGAGGTGGAAAGTGTGGAGTTTGGACTAGAGCTAACTTAAGTTATATGTATTTCTATTAAAAAAAATAAGATATCCAGCCACAGTGTGAGGTTCCAGAACACATGTCCTTACAACCCTTTCTGTGTCTTGGTATCTCACTGAGTATGAAAACTGGGCAGAGAGACAGTGGAAGCAGTTTCTCACTGTCAGTAGCAGTGAGCTTCAGTGTAACGAGGGAAAGAAAAATGCCTGTCCGTCAAACTTCAAAACCACACTTTAGGTTACCATAAGGCAAATTACATGAACATGTAGCTTCATAGACAAAAGATCCCTTGTCCAGAAAGAATGATTTCGGTGTATTTTTGTACTTTCTGAACAAATGTAAGCTACATTTTTAAATCAGTCAAAGGGTGCGTTCTTATATTTGAGCGTATACATTCCTCCATACGAGAACATCTTTTATTAATTATAGGAATGACTTTCATGCTTTTGTGTAACAATACACACCTCACAGTGTTTGTTTAGGCTGGTGGCAGTGGTTTGGTTGGTATGAGCAGTTTGATTTGATTATACACTTTCTTCCATGTGACAATGAGCAGCTTATTTCTTATCTCCTTTATACATGGAGAAAACAGTCAGATCTGAAGTGCTCAGTAAATGTGCAAGTTAATCTTCAGGTAAACATATTTTTGGGCCATTTAAATCTTTATCTTGTGCAAACTGAGAAATGTTAGTGTTTGTCCTGTAAGTTCCAGTAATGCTTTTTTAAAACTTGTGTATTTTGTTGAGGTTCCTTTTTAAAGATCATTAAACATATATGTATATGTATATATGTACATCATTATACAAGAGAGAGAGAGAGAGAGAGAGAGAGAGAGAGAGAGAGAGAATGGAGAGAGAGTGTCCCATTGGGGATGAGATTTGCATCACTAGGCAACACACTTCTGCCAGGTCAAATAATTGTAAATATCATAGGGTCTCTTGCTCTCAGGATGTTTTACCCATCAAACAGCCACAGAGGGCATGCCAGTGACTGTACCAAGTGGAACTGTGTGTTTTTCCTTGTCCCATCTTCTCCTTTCAAGGAACTTGAAGTTCACCTTGTATTATGAAGCCCACAGACATCATCTTCTCCCACTTTTTCCAGGCAACAAGGGCTGCCATCACTCAGCACTGCACAGACCTGGGAAATTTGCTGGGCAAAGAGAATGACATAGCTCTCATCATCGATGGCCACACCCTGAAGTATGCGCTCTCCTTTGAAGTTCGCAGAAGTTTCCTGGACCTAGCGCTCTCGTGCAAAGCTGTCATCTGCTGCAGGTGAGAACGCTTAGTTTGTGCCCAATCCATCCATGATCTTGATGTGTCTGTGCCGTGGGCTTCTGGAAGAATCGATGAACAAGAATTCTAGGCTTCAAACTCTATGTTAAGAATAGAAAAAGCTAAACAAAAATATAAGTTTATCTTTAGCCATTGATGCATAGGCATTTGCTTCAAGCAACAAGTAGCTCTTAGGTTTTTGTTTCTTGTCACTCCATGGGATGGTGGCATGTATTTTCAGTGTGGGACTTCCCTCCTCATTTAAAGTTCTCTGAAAACACCTTCACAGACACACCCAAATACGTGCTTAATTATAGCAATAAGCGTCCCTTAACCTAGTCAAATTGAAAATTGGAATCAACCATGACACCACCCAACTGGAAGTGCTCATTGGTTCTTTTTTTTTGTAGATTTTTTTATTTGAATTAGGAACAAGGTTGTTTTATATGATAATTCCAGTTCCCTCTCCTGCCCCTCCTCCCTTACCACCCATCCCCCCAACTAAAACCCTACCTATCACATATGCTTTTTGCTCCCCCTGGATGGTAAGGCCTTCCATAGGGTGTCATCAGAGTCTATCACATCTGATGGGATAGGGCTTAGACCCAACCCCATGTGTCTTTACTCAGGGAGTATTCCTCTGTGTGGAATGGGCTCCCAAAATCCACACCTATGCTGAGCTACTACAGGAGGTCCCATGTATTTCTGAGGTTTCCTCACTGAAACCCATGGGTCTGGATCAGTCCCATGCTGGTATCCCAGCTATCAGTCTGGGGATCAAGAGCTCCCCGATGTTCAGGTCAGCTGTTTCTGTGGGTTTCACCAGCCTGGTCTGGACCCCTTTGCTCCTCATTTGTCCTTCTCTGCAACTGGATTCCAGTTTAGTTCAGTGATTAGTTGTGGGTGTCTGCTTCTACTTCCACCAGTTGCTGGATGATGGCTATCGGGTGGCATATAAGTCAG